>NW_026067933.1:13997883-14061803 GCF_014885135.2 Alexandromys fortis
TATCATGTGTGAATGTGTGAATATATCAGACATGATCTTTGTACAAATTTTTATCTGTCTTAAAATCTGAAAATGGAGAGACAGGCACTTGGAAAGAGATTTACTTTCTCAGTCTTGTGCTAAGTACCATTTCTAGTCTAGTTATTTTAATCTATTTTATTCACAGCTGCAAACATTTTATAAATGCTAATTAGATGAGGAGTCACAACACCCATTCAGACTTCCAGGGCTTGGCCACACAGCAAGACTATATATGTTGCCTAGGAGTCTCTCATGACCTATTAAAGACGCAGTTTGCTTAGCTCACATATTGTTGACTCTTGAAGCAGTTTTTATGAGTTCATGATCCACACCACTTTCAGATTTTACTTACACTGCATGCTATAACTTCTCTTACACATGTAGAACACTGACAACACAGCCTTCTTCTTGACAAGTATTGAGGTCTGGAGTTAAGATAATAGCTTCAGTTTCTTTGCTACCATGGCTTCTATCGATTGGCCTTCTTCATGATTCCATGAGAATGTTAAGTTTACAATGTGAAGCTCAAATGTGAATTCTTCATTCATCAAATATTTATTGACCTACAATATGATAAAATGCTAGCCATAGAACACCCCTAAATTGTAGCCCTGGGGATTTAAAATAGTCTTGTCTACAATGGTACTTAGCCAATAAAAAAGAAAATTCATCATACATACGTCTAGGTGGTGCAAAGGAAACACATTAGTTAACATGGCAACATTCTAAGAGTTAGAACAAGAGAGAGGAGTTAAAGGAGCATCTCATCTAATCAAATGTTTACATTTAGTATATTTCAAGCTTGAAAATACACCACATTTTAAGGAATGAATAAATAAAGGTAGAAACAAATCTGGAAGGGTTGTCTGTGGCGAGACTGAACAGTTTTTACCTGCCTTCTGTAAAATGGTTTACAGTGGCATAAATTCTTGTACACTGATAAAAATTCAAATTATATTTCTTATATTGAATATGCACCTATTTCTCTTTACAATATTTATATACCTATGCAAAGTTATTTTGCCATATTTTATACATGCATGCTTATACCTCTGTTTAAGACGTTTTTATATTGAGACAATTTTAGGATATATTTATCATATTGCACTATACATTTCTACCTCTGATAAAGATACTTACATATTATTGGTATTTTGAGGTTATTGTCCACATTTGCTGCATAGTTATTTAAAGATTGTTTAATATTCTAATATAAAGTCTTGGTCTTTAAGCTATACAGGTGTAAAGTATTATAGTTTAATAGTCATCCATGTTTGTCATACTTATAGTTAGACTAATCAGATTCTTTAGATACATAGAGATTGCATTTTGCATAGATAGATAATCTTCAATTACTTCAAAGAACTGTAAAATATGTCATATAAACAAATTAGGGTTCTATTGATGTGAGACATGATTGTTCCTGGCAGCACTGATCTATTCCCAAGAGAATGTTAAGTGCTGAAGACACTCCACTTGGAGCTCACTTTCTTCTTGACAAAACTGGCATTTGTGCAAGGAACTGCCCATGCCTCTACCACTGATAAAATACACAGTTTCCAGACTGGACAAATAGGATACAAAAAAAAAAAAAAAAAAAAAAAAAAAAAAAAAAAAAAAAAAAAAAAAAAAAAAAAAAACCAAACAAAAACCAAACCAACCAAACAAACAAAAATCCCAAAGACTGTCAAACCTTGCCAAGACAGGGTCAGATGGTTTTGAAAATTTTTATGCCTCTAATAATTAGTCTGTCAGTTATTCTAAGCCTTAGCCTAAGTTGATTGCTCCAACATTACAAATGAGCCTTTGGGTGATTGCCCAAGTAGTCAGTTGAGTCTGCCATTTACTACACATTTTGGATGTTGCTTTTTTGCACTTCCTGCCTACTCAAATAATACTATCTCCCTTCCCAGGTCTTTGATGGGGTTAAAGACTAGATAGTTGTAGTTACTTTCCCTTTATGACTTAGTCAAGCCTTTTCTCATATAAGACTTAGACTCCCTAGGATAAAATAAGTATTAAACATTTAACATATGGTTTTTTTGCTTAATATTGTCTATGCTGGTTATAATTCTAATTTTTATATTTGATATTTGTTCTTATTGAATATAGTTTTGTATTGGATTTAGAACTCTCTTATTTAGATAAAAGGGGGAGGTGCTGGGGAACCTCTTTTTGCAAATGGCCTTTGAGTGGCTGGACCAGGTTGGGCAGGGCCTTGGGTACCAAAAAGGTGCACACTTGTATGCTCCTTCTCTCTTTCCTCTCTTGTCTAGCTGCTGAATTCAGTTCCTCTTCCCTGTTCATGCTGAGAACTGTAATCTGTGAGTCCCCACTAAATAAAGAAGCTTTCATTAGGGCTGGAGAGATGGCTCAGTGGTTAAGAGCATTGCCTGCTCTTCCAAAGGTCCTGAGTTCAATTCCCAGCAACCACATGGTGGCTCATAACCATCTGTAATGAGGTCTGGTGCCCTCTTCTGGCCTGCANGTTGTTCCTCTGTATCCTCACCTTCATAGTGCTGTAGGAACTCCTACAGCCAGTAGCCTTTAAGTTACCCGCCCACCTGGGCATGGCCTCATACTATAAATGCCAATGAAAAGCGAGTACTCACTCTCTTTTCCAGCTGCAGGATTCGGTTGCTGTTCCCGATTCCAGCAGAGGATTGTGATCTGTGAGATATTTTTTTAAAAAAGAAGCTTTCATTATACTCAATTCTAAGCTGGTGTGAAACTATTTTATTCATGTTCTCCTACATCATTTGATATTTAATTTTGACTATTACGTTGAATGGTTTGGAACAATTTTAGATGAGTAAAGTATATCTCTTTGTTTATCTGTGAGAGTATTTCAAAATGAGTAAGTAAGTCTGTGAGAGTATTTCAAAATGAGCAAGTAAAATAGGAAGATACACCCTGGATGTTTGTTTGTTTGTTAGTTTGATTTGGTTTTTCAAGACAGGGTTTCTCTTTAGATTTGAAGTTTGTTGTGTAACTAGCTCCAGTAGACCAAGCTGGCCTTAAACTCTCAGAGATCTGTCTGCCTCTGCCTCCCAAGTACTGGGATTAATGGCATATGCCACCACCACCCAGATGATACACCATGGATTTTGACTGTCTTATACAATAAGTTTTAGGCAGTGATGGAACAAACTGGTAAATAAAAGAAGTCTACTATTTTAGGCATATTCTCTTTTGGGACTTGGCAATGATGAGGTGAATGGTGATGTTGTGGCCTCTGTCTCAAGATGCTCTGCCTCACTTTGGTCTACAAATTCAGTCAAAGTGAGGGTGGACCATAACCTGTAAATAAGTCTTTATTCCTTTGAATTGTTTCAAGTATTTGTCAAAAGAGCATGAAACCTGACTAATACACATAATTAATAGCAAGAAGTAGGAGGCATTGCTGTGAGTGTCTGACCACGTGGTTCAGTACTAGCTTGTGGAATGAATGTGGAAAGGTAGAGAGAAGCATGAATTTTTAAGGGATTTATGATTTTATCTTTGCATAGTAAAAAACTATGAAACTTAAATTTTTCTAGGAGATAGAGTAAAAATAAGGAAACTATTCTTATCTTAGCCAGATTGAAATCAATTTTTTATTATCAGCGAACCAAGATAATAGCTGGGTTTGGTAAAAGTTTTCCATAGGATGAGATCACACATGCTTAGTTTTTTTTGTCAACCAGATAGTCTCTATTGTAAATGTTTAACTCTGAGGCAGCTATTGATTTTGTGTTAGTGGATGGGTATTCACTATGCACTCAAACTTTATTTACAAAAGCAAGCGATAGCTTGAAAGGTACTTTGGTTGCTCTGTGGTAGAGAAAAAAACTGTATAAAAAAGAATACAAATGAAAGCTTGGCCTTGTTTTGTTTGTTTGTTTTACTATTTGGTTATTTTACTTCTTTTTTTTAAGATGTTGGTAAGTCACTTTTTATTATAGCCTCCAGTGTCGACAACAGGGAGGGCATTTAAAACACTTTTCCCAGACATGTGGGAAAGAATGCTGGGATTTATGCATACACATAAATCATGAAAGCATAAATTTAAAAACTATAACATGCAAGCAAAAATCCAACAGGAAAAAAATGACTAAACAAAAATATGAGAGAAAAAGTCTACAAAAATATCATTGAATTCATTTTGTTCTGGTCATCTGTTGCTGGGCATTAGGTCTATCCTTAAGTGTCATTTCTATAACAGTGAGACTCTATTGAGAAGAACTCATTTTTCCTTTGGAAACAGATGTCAGTTGATGGGAGCATGTGTCCACTTCCCCTTCTCACTATTGAGACCCTGTCATAGTCAGTTTCTATTGCTGCAGTGAGACTTCATGACCAAGAACAAGTTGTGGAGGAAAGGGTTTATTTGACTCAACCTTGATATCACCATTCATCATCAAAGGACATCAGGATGAGTACTCAAACGAGGTCGGAACCTGGAGATATGAGATGATACAGAGACCATGGATGGGTACTGTTTACTGGATTTCTCTCATTCTTGCTTTGCCTGCTTTCTTATATAACCCAGGACCACCTTCCCAGGGATGTCACTACCCACAATTGTCTGGGCTCTCCCAGAACAGTCACTAATTAAGAAAATAATATACAGAGCTTCCTTCACTAGGATTGTACAGAAGCATTTTCTCAATTGAGGCTTTCTCCTCTTCAGTGAGTCTAGCTCATGTCATGCTGACACAAAACTATCCAGCACAGATTCTTTCTGACTTGAATCTGTGTAGGCCCCGCGCATGCTTCCACAGTCTCTGTGAGTTCACATGTGTGTCATTTCTATTGTGTCTGAAAGACAGTGTTTTCCTTGGTATTATCCATAATCTGTCTAATCTTTATGATCCTCTTCCACATAGCTTCTTGACATCTCAGGAGAGATGTTTGATTAAGACATCCTATTTAGGATTGAGTATTCTAATGTCTCACACTTTCTGCACCGTGTCTAGTTGTGGGTCTCTGTGCTAGTTCCCATCGGCTTCAGGAGGAAGTTGTTCCACTGATGATTGAGATCCATGACTATAGCAGAATGTTCTCAGAAGTCATTTTAATGCTATATATTAACAGAACAATAGTATTTAGATTTCATCTAAGACCAAGGTCTATTCAATCTCAGGTTCTTGTCTATTGGGTAGTGTCAGGCATGAGATCTACATTGTGGAGTGAGCCTTAAATGCAGTCAAAGAGTAGTTGGTTGCTACCACATTATTTGTGTAAGTATTACACAAACATATCATGCAGGTACATTTCTGTTGTAGATCACAGGTTTGTAGCTGGGTTAGTGTTTATTTTTCTCCCATGGTAGTATTCAGCAAGCAAAGTACTTTTCAGTACCATGAACAGTAACCAGCATTGTGGTATATTTGTACACTGTGTAAAGAGATATTGCTGTTACTGGTTTAATAAAGGATTGAATGGCCAATAGCTAGCTAGTAGGTATAGAAAGGATGTCTCTTAAGCCAAGAACCCAACCATATTTAGCACATTTGGTTAAACTTACAGTTTCATATAGTGGCTAAAAATGTCTAGTTGGGACATTTTCTCCTTGTTTGATGACTCTGTTTAGATCCTTTTATACATGTATATCCTTAAGAAGATTCTACAGTAGTAGGAGGTTCCCATATAATACCTCAATAGACAATGTTAATTGCTCTTTTTTTGTATTCTCTACCTTACCCATCTCTTCCCTACCATCTCTGTTTAATCTTTGTTTTCTTATCTCACATCCTGTCTCTCTATAACTATGCTCTCTATTTCCTCTTCTTGGGGATATATTACCCTCCCCATCCCTTAATTTATTCCTAACCTCTTGGGTTACACATATTATAGTACACAAATTTAATACTTAAAAGCTAATAGCCAAATATAAGAAAAGACATGCAATATTTGTTTTTAAGGGTCTGGGTTACTTCACTCCAGATGATTTTTTTCTAGCTCTATCCATTTACCTGTGAATTTTATAATTTCTTTTTTAACAGTCTCTATGTATTTATAATGTTTTTCTTTAGCTACATTATATGCTATGTGAAAAGTTATTTTAAAAAATCAATGTTTAAGATGTTTGGGTAACATTTCTTATGTTTAGTATGGGACACTTAGAACACCCTGTAGCTTTGTGTACTGATCCCATAGTATGCTTCTGCCACTCAAAATTCATAGTGCAACTTTTATTTGATTGACAGTTTTCATGCATAGAGTTTCAAGGGCAAGCACTACACTAACTACTGCAAGCTACATTAGTTTTTATAATATATAGATGTTTATTTCCTACCTTGATGGTAAGAATAGAAAATGCTGTTGTGGTTTTGCTTGTTTGTTATACAATTCTACTGCTCTGTAACCTTCCACAAATGTGACATCAAATTGTTGCTAAAGCCTTGGCTTCACAGTACAAAGAAGCAGAAGATAGAGAGGTTCATGTAAATTAGTTCCTGACCTCTCTATGTTCCACCGTAGCTTTCCTGTTAACAGACAACTAGGGATCAAGAGAAGTCTAGAGTATCTGTAGGAAACTAGAGAACTTGAGTATCTTTACTAATTCTGTGACTTAGGCAAGTATGAATTATTTTGGTATTACTTGACATTTTGAGAAATCCTTTCATGGTCAGATGATACTGGTGAAATTGAGGTTCTATCATGGGGTATTTAGTCTCATCAATAAATGATTTAATAATGGGTAGTGCTTGAATGATGGCTCAGCAGTTAAGAATACTGCTCTTGAAAAGGATCTGAATTCAGTTTCCAGGATCCATGACAGGAAAATCACAACTCCTTGGAACGCTAGCTTCAGGGGTCTTCAAACTTTTAATCTATGTGATCACCTGCATTCATGTGTATATGAATACACACACAAATTAATAAATATTTAAAATAAAAGAAATTAAGAATGGATGCAAAGAGAAGCTCAACTTCAATTTTGTTCAACGTTAGAGAAAAGCCCAGTATAGGAAAGCTCTAACTATCAGCATCTGTCCAAAAGGCAAGAATGAAGAGACAACAAGAGAAGCGGATATGTTTTAAATGGATTGCTGTTTGAGTTCATTAATGTGCCTTGCTCCCGCTATGCCTTTTAGAATTAAGAATAAAAGCAGTCAATTTGGCTATACCTTTAGAACCCAGTAGTCAAACCCTGCTGCCATTGCACATTTTCCAGGCAATAATGATTTTACGCATGGAAGTTTCTCCAAGTTCTGACTTTCATGGATACTGGAGACTTATTTGGAAAAACTACTTACATAAGGAAAACCCTAAGCTGATGATCAAAATACACTCTTGCTTGACTTTTTCTTCCTTTTTTTTAACCGTATTTTTTTTTATTGAGAATAAGAAAAAAAAGTTTCCGCCGCCTCCCAGCCTCCCATTTCCCTCCCCCTCCCCCACTCTTCTCTCCCTCCCCCACTCTTTTCCCCCTTCTCCTACTCCTCTCCCCCTCCCTCTCCAATCCGAAGAGCAGTCATGGTTCCCTGCCCTGTGATCTATTGGGAGCTCACCAAGGCCAGCTGGACTGTGACTGAAAAAGCATGGGATAAAACCTGACTCTCTGATCATGGCGAACAATGAGGACTGATGAAAAGCCAAGGTCAATGGCAAGGGGTTTTGATCCTACTTCATGTTCCGGCTTGGTGGGAGCCTAGCCAGGTTGGATGTTCACCTTCCTAGACATGGACGGAGGGGGGAGGACCTTGGACTTTTTCTTCTTTAAAGAAAGTACTTATCAGCTGTCTCAACTAAGCAGAAACAGGAACCCACCTGGTATGCCCTCCTGTATGTTTCATATGTAACCCTGCAGCAGAAAGTCCTATGTACTAAGGGACAAGAAAATGCAAGAACACTTTTTCTTATATATTGCAATTCCATTCCTCTTTTTGTGGGTTGCAGGGCTGTAATTTGCATATAAACTTAGATTTCCTGGAACAAAAGGACATAATGGTACCTTATGCCATCATGCCAGACACCTGCCACTATAGAAAAGATAGCTCTTACACTGGCCTATGAAATAAAAGGTTGAGATTTCTAACTAAAAGCTTTCAAGGAGCCATTCAGTAAGCATAAGGGCCAGAGGGAGTCAATGCCTTGAACTTGTTTTGTAGAAAGTGTCACTTATTTAGAGTAGAAGAATACAGTTGCCGGAAGGTGTAATGTTTGAAAATTTAGGTTTACTGTGACAAGCTCATGTGCTCTCAAGCCAGTAATAGTATTAGCTGAAGTCAGTGAATAAGTTTACAATACAGAAACGCAGACACACACACACACACACACACACACGAGAGAGAGAGAGAGAGAGAGAGAGAGAGAGAGAGAGAGAGAGAGAGAGAGAGAGAGAATCAGACACAGAGACACACAGAGAGAATCTAGTTTTCTTCATGTTCAACTCATTACTATACAAAGTTAAGAATAAATAAATTTCCTAGAACCTTGTTTAATGTCAAGGTAAATCTACAATCAGCACACTGTTATCCTGCAACCTCCTGCCTACAGGATAACTTTACATGGGAGAGGCATGTAGCATCAGTTTTAATGCTTTGGGTATTATGGAATTGTTGTGTCAGAACTAGGATTCAATTACTGACTGTTGGTGATGTTTGGTGACTGATTGATTGCTTCTTTTATGTATTAATATAGAAACTCCTTTCAATACTATTTCTTTTAAAGTAGTTTTCTACTTTTTAATCACATAAAATGTAACTTCTAAATGGATTTATCCTGAGTGTGCTTGTGTTGGACCAAAGGATGTGTTCCTTTTAAAGATTTGAGAAACACTTTGGTACAGGGGACATTTATTACAAAATCATTTCTCATGAAACAAGAGCATGTAGTTTCTCAGTGTAAAAATGCCCAGTGTTTCTTAGTTTGAAGTGACTCAGGAGAGATAACGGAAAATTGTGCAAGGTCACATGAGAGAAGAAAAGATTTATCCTTGAGTAGAAGAGATAATTGTATTCTAAGTGTACAGACAAGACAGAATTGAAGCATTTTTGGTAATCCTCCTGTTTTTAAAATGTCACCTCAAAAGAAAACATTAACCATTTATGGGCAGTTTGAGAATGTTGGTATGAAACAATCAGACTGATACATTCAGAAGCCAACCCTACAGGTGAAAGTGCCGAAGAAAATTTAATGAAAATAGTTGATTTAATAAGGCCTAGGAAGAATGTTAAGTATTCATTTCACTAAATGATATAAATGATGTATGTGCTATGAAGTAAGAGCTCTTCATCCAGAGATTGCAAGTTTCATAATTCTGTTTGTGTGACACTTGTAAATGAGTTCTTATACCTAGAAACACATTCTGTTAATAAGTATGAAATATCCTGGTTTTCATTTTGTTATGCTATTAGCCTGACATTTGTCACTAATGTGATGCAAATATAGTGTCTATATACTTAGAATGATAGTAATTTGATATGACATTAAAATATGTGGTTGAAGCCCTCTAGCGCCAGTTATGGCTCATTTAGACACTATCATTGAATAAATAAATAAGGAAATTGATGGCACCTTTTAATTATTTCTTTTTGATTTTAATAGATTATTGCCTCTCAAAGCTATTTGAAATGCTTCCTCATTAATTTATAACACAAATTATCATGTCGTTTCCCCATGATTTTTTATAGCATATATGATATTGACAGTTCCCATCCAGTGTGCATCTGTGTACACATTTCAGGAATTTCAATAAGTCATTTGAAGAATGGATCCATGCAAGCATCTATCACTGCTATCCAGTCATTGTAAGATGAAATTGCGTTGTCACTATTTGAAAATGAAACACTGTGAGGCTTGGGGTAAGATAAAAATCAGTTCTGGAAGTAGCTACTGCTGGCTGTTATGTACTTTGCATATTCAGAAACGGGAATGATCGCTTGTCTTCCCAGTGATCTTTTCATTTTTTAAAAACTTTGTATTGATTCTTTTGGGATTTCACATCATGAATCCCAATCCCACTCATCTCCCAGTCCCCTCACTCATCCTCTGCCCTTATAACTTCCCCTGCAAAACAAAGTTTTAAAGTAAAAGCAAACAAGACATAAAACAAAACAAAATAAAATCTTGGCATGGAAGCTGTGTGACACAGTGGGTCACATAGTTAACCCTTTAGATCAGACATCTTTACTTGTAAGTGTTAACTGTTATGAGTCATTGGTCTGGTAGCAGGGCTCTGGCAATACCATCAATCCTGGGCCCTCACTAGGACTCCTATAAGTTCCTATTGTTGCCCTCTCTCACTGAGATCCTGTTGCTTTGGATCTTCAGGACCAGCCCCTTCACATGCTCCAGTAGATCATAGTTGAGGTGGATGTTGGGGTAGGCTACCTTGTTGTCCTGGCTCTGGGCCTGAGTGATCAGCCTGCCTGTCTGTCAGCTTTCCCTCAAATTCACCACCCTGGCAAGGAAGAAGCAAGGGCAGTTCTTCCGCTCTCACAAAATTGGGTCCAGCTCACCCACACTCACACCACCAGAGGCAGCTCTCTCACCAGTGACTAATTCTGTTTTTGTCAAGTAAAATAAAAATAATAAAATAAAAATATAATTTAAAAAATATTGGATAAGAATATATCTTTTTAGGGTAAAAATGTGATTTTAGGGATGGAGAGAAGGTTGAGAGTGATGTACTAGTAACTGGAGTCTGTATATTTTATACTGATGCAAATAAATCAGTGAAAGCAAGTAACAAATCAGAAGAATTAAGTAAGGTGAAACAAAGCCCTTATAATTCTGTCCAGAAGGCAGAATTATATGCCATTCTTATAGTACTAAGGGGTTTTAAAGAACTCTCTTATAGTTACTGATTCACAATATGCAGAAAGAGTTGTTTTGCATATTGAAACGACTGAGTTTATACCAGATGATACAGAATTGACTTTATTATTCATTCATGTGTAAGACATAATCAGGAATACTCTTTGTCCTATATACATATAGGGTTGGTGCCGGGTTCTGTTCTTGTCTTTACAGGAAAATACACATCTTTAAAAATTCAAGAGACCCTGGATGTTTGGATGCTGACAGAAGGAAAAATAACTATCCAATAAGAATTGTCAAGAAAAAGGAATATGACTTATGAGTCCATGTGATCAAATTATATACATATATATATATACATATATATGTATATATGAATATATAGAGCTGACTCCGGAGTTGGACAATGGCTCTGCCTGTCTCTAAATCTAAGTATGTTGTTAAAAGAAACATTCAGAGTTTCTGTCTCGTGTCAGGAACAATCTGGTATGGGACAGAAGGAAGACTTTAGGAAAAATTTTACTTTCTCCATGTCTATTTTGTCTGTATTGTATTCTTCATTGAATGTATGTCTAAATAAGTAATGTTTAAGTTTTCTACTATGAATAATAGAGTTTCTTACAGATCCTTTTTCTGAAGTAATCTTTGAAGTTTCCAGGAAGAAGATGGGGCCCCACAACAACTCTACCTGGTTGAGATGACGTCATGACACCGATCGTGCCACTACAAGAGCAGTTTTGTGGTGCCAGCTACTCATGACACTCTGGCCAGAACTAAAAATAAGAACTTTGGAAAAAGCCCTATCAACTGCTCAGAAATTATTTGCAACTATACTAAACAGTAATCTCAAAAATTAACCACCATGTTACTGTCACAAGATCCCATAAAAGGAACATCACCCCCATAAGAACTGGAAGCAGTTCTTGAAGACAACGTCCCCTCTCCCAACAAAGATTGTCCTCAGGATTGGGAACACCATTTAGAAGTTTTTGATTATTACTTGTATAAGGTAGCAGATTGGGGTGAAAACTAAGTAGGCTCAATCAAATAAAAAAAAAGGGAAAAAACAAATGGGATAATAGATAATTTAGTGTGAACTTATTCACACTAGTAATAGTGAATACTTGTGAGCTATTATTTATGGATAATTTACATTGGTATAGTTTTTTGTATGTTGATACAAGTTCAAATTATATTTGTTATTTTTGTTTACATTATTTGTATACCTATGCAAAGTTATTCTGTCAGATTGTATACATGCATGTTTCTATCTCTGTTTAGGATATTCTGTATATTGATACAACTTTTAGGATATATTTTCTTATTGAATTATATATTATTTTTACCTCCAATCAAAATACTTAAACATTGTTTACATTTTGAGGTCATTGTCCTCATTTGCTTCATGTTTGTTTACAAATTATTTAATATTCTGACATGAATTCTTTAGTATTTAAGTTATACAGGTAGTAAATATTATAGGTCAATAGTTGCTCATGTTTGTTATACATATGGTCATATAAAATAAACTCTTTAGATACAAAGAGATTGTATTCTGTCTAGATTGGTAATCTTCAAACACTTCAAGGAACTATATAATATGGCATTTAAGTAACTTAGGGTTCTGTTGACAGGAGATATGATTGCTCCTGAAAGCACCAATCTATACCTGAGAGAATGTTGAGCAGCGAAGATACTCCATTCAGAGTGTGTTTTCTTCTTGGCACAACTGGACTTTGGACAAGAAACTGCCCATGCCTCAACAACTGACAAAGTACATGTTATCTGGACTGGATAAACAGAACACAAGGAAAAGGACTGCCAAACCTCGTCTAGAAAGGGTAAGATGCTTCTGAAAATTTTCTTGCCTCAGAAAATGGTCTTTTAGTTACATTAGGCCTTAGACAAAGTTGGTTGCTTCAACATTGCAAATGAGACTTTGGGTGATTGCTTAGGTAGCCAATTGTCTCCATCATATACTGCTTGGTTTGGGAGCTGTTTGATTGCACTTCCTGCCTCAAGTAATATTATCTTCCTTCTCAGGCCTTTGATGGGGTTGAAGATTAGATAGTCGTAGTTACCTTCCTCTTATGATTTTGCCAAGCCTATTTCTGATGCAAGACGTAGACTCTGTGGAATACAATATC
This sequence comes from Alexandromys fortis, assembly GCF_014885135.2. Classification (NCBI taxonomy): domain Eukaryota; kingdom Metazoa; phylum Chordata; class Mammalia; order Rodentia; family Cricetidae; genus Alexandromys; species Alexandromys fortis. The sequence continues at coordinate 14,010,804 of NW_026067933.1, forward strand.
TATTAAAACATTTATCATGTGCTCATTGCTTAATATTGTTTATGTTGGTGGTAATTTTATACTTGATATCCGTTCCTATTGTATATACTTTTTATTGGGTTTAGATTGCTTTTATTTAGAAAAAAAGGAGGAGTGATGGGGAATCTTTGCCAACCAACTATCTTTAAGAGGTGGTACCAAGTTAGGGTGTGGTTTTCTGGGACCCAGAGAAAAATGGTGCATGGCCCAGGTGTCCTCTCTCTGTGTGGTTTCCTCACAGCAAAGCTAAGCTTGGACTCTTCATTTCTGTTTCATGAATTTTCCCTTTGTAATGAATAAAAATACTTTTTTTCCACTTTTAGCTAGCATGGTTATTTCCCTAATCAAGCTAACTTCTATAGTGATTCCTCTTTTTTTTTAAAAATAGTTCTGCAGGTAAGCTGTCATGAGAACATAAAAGTAACTAATAAACTCTGTATTTAAACAGTAAGCAACCTCAGAATCAATGAATAGCTTCTGCCTTTTAGCTTTACGGCTTCTAATAGTCTGCTGAGGGTATTTTAGTAACTATTATATCTAGATTACTGTATTTAGCAATCCCTGCTTGAGAAGTAGATTTTATTGCCAATTCTTAATTTAACTAGAATTGCTGAAACATTTATCAAAATAATAATGCTCTTCTTCCTCATTAATTTGAGATTTTAATAAGAAATACAATGAGCAGGATCATTATAGTAATTTAGATTACACAACAGAAATAAGGATTTCCTTTATAATTTTACATAGTGAGATGCTATTCATGTGTATGTGTTTATGTGTATGTACATATATAATATATGTATTCTACATACTACTAAGCTATATAAAATCTCTCCTTTATTAAGTATATACAAAAGCTACAGTTTCTGAAAATATAATCCAAAATAATAAAAAAAGCATTTTTAAAAAGTTTAAATTTACATAAGTTCACTACTCACATATTTTTGTGTGGTTTCTGGAATATTTACCCTGCTGTTGAGTTGTTCACTAATTACTAGATCATCAAAACTAAGAGTCATACTTTCATTATGAATTTTAATATTAAGTATTTTTTCTTTTTTAAAGAAATATTTATTTTATGAGCATGAGTGCTTTATTTGCATGCAATTACTTTGGCTGCATGTATGCCTGGTGCCTGCAGAACAAGAGAAGAGTGCACTGATTCCCTAGAACTGGATAGCAGCATTCTTTCGAAGTGAAATTAAAAGAGCTGCCACATGGACTCTGGGAACAGAATCTGTTTCCTCTGCAAGCGTAGCAAGAGTTCCTAACTGCTGACCTTTTCTCTAGTCCTGCTTTTTTATAGCATCTATTAGAAACTTGTTAGAAACCGCTCATATCTATCTACCAAGCTAAATATTTATATGATTATTCCTTTCTTCTTTATTTTTGTACCCATTGCACCATATTGGGTATAACATAAACGCTCAGTAAATGTTTTCATTTAGTGTGATGAATCATAAAAACTAGTTGAGAACTGGACCCTGTTTTTCACCTTCACAGCATGTCTTTGTTTTTAGTTTATTTTTTTGCTGACTTAATTAGAGTATTTCATGAAAATTCTATTTCTCCTGAAGGATGAAGTTTTTGAAGTTATTCCTCAAACAATATAGCACAACACATGGCCTCAGCTATCCATGAGTGGCCAGGATTTCATCAGGCCCCTCTTTGTCTCTTTCTCTGCTTCTATTGGCATTACACCCAGCTTCCAGACTTCCTTAATTACTATCTGATTGCTCTATTGTTTTTGACAGTCTCACATGGCATCTATTTCTTGAGTGAATTATCCTATTAGATTTGGAACCTTTGAAAGCAAAATTTTTGTGACTTGTCATTATAAATCTTCTGTCCTTAAAACACCTCTAGCTTTCTCCTTCCCCATTTCTCCCTAACAACTCTCTATCTCATGGCTCGGCTTCTTGGAATCTCTTACTATGCGTCTTCTCTTAAATTGTGTACTTTAACCGTTCTTGGTTTTGGACTAGCAAGCCTTCTGCACGTAAGTTGCTCCAATCCTTTCCCCTCCTTCAATAGGACCCTGTAATCTATAAGTACCACTCTGCCCCAAACCCAAATAGCCCCCACAATCTCAGAAGATCTTTGATGCACAGACTGTGACTGCACAGAGCAAATCAAGAGGTGAGTGACCAGTTTTTAGATGGACAGCCTAGTCTCTAGGCCCTAGGTCCTAAGGCAAAACCTCAGGCCCCTCCCCTAGTCAGTCAGCAGGCAAGTCTCCTGTAAGTAGGCTGCTCTATGCCTTACATTTATCAGACCCTGTAAGATAAAATTCCACTCTGCCCTGCCCTGTAAGATAAAATTCCACTCTGCCCTGAAACCCACCCACCCCCATGACCTCTTCTGCTCTTTGATTCACAGATTGTACCTGCACAGAGCAGACCAAGAGGAAAGTAACCAACTCCCCAGCTGGACAGCCCAGTCTCTAGGCACCTCTCCCACCTGCCTTAGCTGCACTAGCCATCAAGCAGGAAAGCCACCTTCAGTCAGGCTGCTCTAACACATGCCCCCATCTATCAGATCCTGTAATCTACAAGTCCCACTTCATCCCCACACCCACCTATCCCTGGAAATCTCCTTAGCTCCCAGAGACACAAACAGTCACTACACAGAACAGACAAAGAACAGTTCCCTACCACACAAACAACAACTGCAACAATCGGCTTAAGAGAAGATCCCTTAGATACAGACACCAACTACAACCTAGGAACAAATACACTGCCTGCACCAATTGGAGGAAGAGATAGGTAGACTATGGGAAATATCTTGGCTATTAACCCTGGTGCTCGTAACTTAAGAATCCATTTTATACAAATCCCAAGCCCTCATGTCCAGATTCTATGAAGAGCAAAAGATAAACTCCTTGACAGTCATGTTTTATACTACTCATTTGTTGTGGGAGAATTGTCTGTATTTTGCCAATCATGTTATAAATAAACGTTGATTGGCCAGGCAGGAAGTATATAGGTGGAGAAACCAGACAGGAAGTAGAAATGATGCAATGAGAACAGGAAAATTCTGGGAAGGAGGAAGTTGATTTCTCCCAGTCCTGCGCAGATCATAGAGGAAGTAGGATGTGATCTGCCAGCTGAAAAAGGTACCTAGCCATATAGCTAAAATAGATAAGAATAATGGGTTAATATAAGCTATAAGAGCTAATAAATAGCCTGACCTAATGGGCTAATCAGTTTTATAACTTACAGCGATCTCTGCGTGATTTTCTTTGGGGCTTGCTGGCTGTTGGGTACTGGGTGGGACAGAAAACCCCAACAAGCAGGCCACGCTCATGTTACACTCATTTATTTTAAGCATGCATATCATTAACTTTCCTTTTAGAAATGTCTGCTTGATTTTAAAAACATTGACTTCCATAAGTTCTTCTGCTTTAAGTTTCAGTTTCAAGATAGAAAAGCATAGGACATTACTTTACAATTAAAATTGGATTTTTTTTTTGATTTTTGAGATAAAGTTTCTCTGTAGCTTTTGAGCCTGTCCTGAAACTAGCACTTGTAGACCAGACTGGCCTCAAACTCACCAAGATCCGCCTGCCTCTGCCTCCTGAGTGCTGGGATTAAAGGATGTACTACCACAACCTGGCTGAAATTGTAATCCTTTCTGATGTGTACTTTAAAGGTGGATTTTTCTATTGTGTTTAATATGCTATATAGTTTTGTTGACACAAAAATAGAGTTTGAATCTGAAAGGAAATGTGAGTTTATTCTACATCCAAATATGAGTGATTAATGCTAACCAAAATAGAGGCAGATTGTCTCAAAGACCATGTTGCAACACGGTGACATTTTTATTAGCTTTTTGCTCTTGTTTTTGTTTTGTTTTGTACTTTTCTTTTGATTTTTCAAGAACTTTATGAATTTTATTTAATATTGTTACTAGTGGTCAGTTTCTGGGATGGGCATTTCAAGGTTCTTGGCATCTCATTAAAGGATGAAATGAGGCACACACAGATTGCAAAGTAGCAAGGAAAGATTATTAAAGCAAACTAATGATGCATATTGGGAAGGAAAACACCTTCAAGACTGAAATCAGGACACATTTGTGAAAGGACTCAAAGGCCAGATCTTGTGTAGTCTTTTATAAACTTCAAGAGGACAAGATTATTAGAGATATAGTTTTGGTGGCTGTCTTTTTTGATTGATAATTAAGTTTGTAAATCTTTTCTACTATCATCTCCCTTCCCATAATGCATCTGATTTTAATCATATGCCATTCTGATTACATATAGGCATGTTACTGGATTCTCATTCTTACGTGTAAGCATAAGATGTTGTCTTAAAGTTACTGATGAAACACTGTGACTAAAGTAGCTTCAGAAAAAAAAGGGGGGGTTATTTGGCTTGCATATCTCAAGTTACAGTCAACTGAGAGATTTAAGCCATGGCAAAGACTCAAAGCAGATGGGAACATGAGGTAGGAGTTGATGCAGAAGCCATGCAGAAGTGCTGCTTATTGGCTTTTATCATATGACTTTCTCAACTTGCTTTCTCGTAGAACCCAGAACCACCAGCCCAGGCGTGACATTGTCCATAATGAGATGCCAACTAATTAAGAAAATGCATTAAAGTTCTTTCTACAGTCTGGTATGTTGGAAATGGTTTCTCAATGGAATTTTCCTCCTCTCAGATGATTCTAGTTTGTGTCAAGTTGACATAAATCAAGCCTACACAGAATAAAAAGAAATAGTTAAGAATTAGCATAAAGTACACAACTTGTCTTATTGAGCATTCATTCAAAAATAGTTTAGGCAGATTACCCCTCTTTCTCTTCCATATCCAGATCTATTGGAATACGTTTCAATAGAAATTGTCCTACTTTGATAATTGTCAAGCAGAAGAGAAATACATTCTATTGTTCATAGTAGGCTGTATGTGTAGTTGAATGTAGACTTGTGTCCTAGGTGTAACTGAGGTGCATTATTTTAAAATGTGTGTGTGTGTGTGTGTAAATGTTCAGATAAAGAATTTAGACTTTTAAATGAACTATTATTAGGGTGCTCTGTATACATAAAACAAGTGAAATCTTGATTGGCTAAACACTCCTCTATACTTGTCTGCCTCAGTTACACTACAAAATAAAGATATAGATCACAGTGCAAAACAAATTTGTTGATTGAATCATGAGATATGTGAGTTACAACAAAGCAGTGAATTATCTGATGTTGGTTTGAGATGAGATTGTACTCTTAGTTTTGGGGTTTGTAGAAGCAAGTAGTTTATTAATTAATACATTGTAAATCTTGAATATGACCATCATAGTGATGTTATATAGATAAAGATAGAAAATGAATGGCTACTCGGAAGGGGCTAATTATAGCTCAAATTTTTAATTAATCAACCTCACAGAAATTTTAATACAAGTGTGGCTCTTTTCTGAATAAAAGCACAGAAATTGGCTTGTTAATGAACAAAATGTAGTAGAAGACCCAGATAGAAGTTTATGCAAATACAGAACCCAATTTGTTAAAAAAAAAAAAAAAGAGGCAAAAGCAAGCAAGCAAACAAGCAGAAAAAATATACAGAGGGAAAAAGTCATAGTCTTCAACAGGGATGCTAGGGAAATTGAATATCTACATGTGGAAGAATGGAACTGTATCCTTATCTCTTACTCTGCACAAATATCAACTAAAAATGTAAGCATACATAACAATATTGAAATATGAACCTGGTTTCTCAGCAAATAGGGCAAATAAATAATGAATGGGAACTCAGGAAATTAAAATGCGTCTGGGAAACAAAAGGAGATACTTATCTAGTGAAGAGACAGCTACAGGACTTGAAAAGACATCGTCTTTACATTGTTTTAGTGCCTCATTCTTTGTTATTATTTGTGTTCTCTCCAGTGTGCATCTCTTTTCACTTCACACCGCCAGTCATCATACTTTAGTAGTCCTTATGAACAGTTTTTAAATATTGTTTTATATTTTCTAACCTTTCTTATTTAAACATTATATATTTCCTGAATATTCACTATAGATGCAAAGTTCAAAGTTTTACTATTTTATTTGATACATCTTTGATTAAAATTTTCTCATTTATTGTTGCATTCAAACCCTTCACCAAGAAGTGAAATAAGGATTGCACCTCTTGACTTTAGACATTGTTTGCTTAGACATTTCAAATGCATTCTGGGAGTCAAAGATTGTGAGGCTCTTATCTCATTGAACTTGTGTCTGACTGAAAAACTAACAGTAGCAGGTAGTTATTGAAGCACCATGCACTGTCAGGAAACATCACCCACCTCCTAGTGCCACTGCCTGGTTCTTCACCATTTTGATCCCAAAATTATACAAATAACTCTAATCTCATCTCTTTCCATCTCTAGGTATGGATTTCTACATTTTCAGAATATAGCACTGTGTTTTGTTTCAGAGTATTTTATAGTCTAAGTAAAATATTAATTTAAGTGTATTATATTTTCCAGTTAGCTGTAGTAGTTTGTTGTCTTGCATACTCCTTTCTAGAGCTGCAGTCTATTAACTTAATGTTTAGATTTCTTTGTTTCTTTCTGAAGCTCTACCTACTATATCTTTATTTTTGTCTCTATTTTTACTTGCAATTTTCTTTCTCAAAATTATCTTGAATTCTAAGAAACTGTAACTTACCTAACATATGCTTATCTGTGTCTCAGTTTATTAATAACTAACTTGTTTATATTACAGCCCTCCATACAACTGTATTGTTCTTTTCCCTCAACAGCAACTGGATGTATATGAGAACTTTATGGTCGCTGGTTTTTAACATATCAATGATCTGTATTCTTATGAAATGTGCTAGGGCAATGGTGGCACAGAACATGTGGGTGTGGCCAAACAATGTTTGATTTAACTTGAAGCCCAAGCCACTAGATGGAGCCCATTCTCTACACTTCCTGGAAGGCCAAGCACTAAAGACTGGATAGCCTAAACACTTAGGGTGAAACCAAACACAACTGGCAATAAAGTAAAATAAAATAATGAAAAATAATTTAATGATTCTTAATATATTCTACTATACTCATAGGACAGTGTCTTGTCTAATTGTCTTCAAAGAAGCATCTTCTGGCAGCAGATAGGAGCAGGTGCAGATATCCACAGCCAGACAGTGTGAAGAGAAAGAGTCTAAATAGGAGGTCTCCATGAGTTCTTTTCCTTGAAGCTCAGTTATGGAAACCCCAAGGAAGAGAGAGAGGAAAGATTGGAGGAGTCAGTGGGGATAGAGGACACCAGTTAAACAGGACCCACTGACTATAATTAGCAAGGTTCATGTGGGCAGAGACTAAAAGAACAAGCATGGGGCCTGCATGGGTCTGCACATGGTCTTTTGCACGTATGTTATGGCTATTAGGTTTGTGTTCTTCTAAGACTCCTAACAGTGGGAATGGGTGTGTCTGACTCTTTCGTGTGCTTTTGAAACTCTTTTTCATCCTTTTGAATTGCCTTCTCCAGCCTCCATATGAGAGCTTTTGCCTTGTTTTCTTGTATCTTGTTTTGTCCTGTCTGATTGTCATCACTGGGAGACCTGATCTTTTCTTAAGATGAAACAAAGGGTGTGGATCTGGGCTTGGGCAAGGGGGAGGCTGGAGTGGGGAGGGAGATAGGAAGAGTGGATGGAGGATAAACTGTGGTTGGAATGTATTGTAAAAATTAAAAATTTAAAAATCTTGGTAGTGGTGGTGCACACCTTTAATCCCAGCACGAGGGAAGCAGAAGCAGCAGATCTCTGTGAGTTCATGTCCAGTCTGATCTATAGAATGAGTTCCAGGACAGGCTTCAAAGCTACCCAGAGAAGCCATATCTAAAATAAATAAATAAAAAAAAATAAAAAAAAATTAAAAGAGCCTTGTAGAATATCATATCATAGTTATAGAATAAATGTACAAAATTATACAGAAACAGTAAAAAAGAAATAGAGAAAGAAATGATTATATTCTTTTTTTGTGCATTGTTTCTAACAGTATCTTATTTCTTTATGCTTGCATGCAACAATAAAAAAAGAAGCAAATGAGAATCATAATATTTGTTTTTCCTAGTATATTTTACATTTTCCCCTTGACTCCTGTTTGTGTGCCACAGGACAGAAATGTTACTTTAATAGAATTTGTACCAAACACGTCAATGCAAAAGCCAAAGAGCTGGGTATGAAACTTGAGCTAAATCTTCAAGCCACACGAGGCATATATAAACAAAGATACTAGACATTTAGAGAATGTCATTATGATAGCAATATATTTTTCTAAAGAACACTGGTAAAAAGCTCTTAGCTGTCATTATTGTAGGTATTAATAATGCTATCAGAAATTGCATTATTTTCTTTTGTTTTTCATTATTTTTAACACATAATGGATTTAAACCAATTACAAGGAACAGATTTATTTCTTTACAAAATCAAAGTCACAGATACATTCTTTTTTGTTGGATTAAGAAATGAGTCAGTGTTTAACTCTCAATTTTTAAATAGTGAGTGATACAACAGATGCTACCAAATCCATGTAACAAGCATTATTCTCCAGTGATTCTTTTTAAAACAACAAATGCATGTTTTGAGAGTAGATAGATCATTGAACCTGAGAATATGGCCACTCAAGTTCAGTATTAAAATATGACTTGATGAAGTAGCATAAAATCTTACCAAATATTCTTCAGTTCTTTAACATCTTAAGTGTATATTTTCAAAAGTGACTATAGTTCAGAAATAATATTCAGTTTTTGAAACTAAAACATATTTGACTCTTGTTCTATTATTTATATCAGATCCACCATTTTTAAAAGATGTTATTTTATAAGCTCTTTTGAATTTGTCTTAAATGGTTGGTACCATTTCACATATAGAATCAATGAATTGAAAAGGAAGAATCTTATTTCAAATTTCTGATGTGACTATCTTCAAAATATTTTTGCTTTATTCAAAAGTATAAACTGAGTAAAGATTTATTTATTTTTTAAATGAAAACCAACTATATTTTTTTCATTATACATACCAACTCAAGTTCTTACTCCCTCCTCTCTTTCCATTCTCTCCACATACCCTCCCACCCCACCCCCATCCAATCCTCAAAGAGGTTAAGGCACATTGCTTTAGGGAAGGTCCAAGGCCCTTCCTGCTATATCTAGACTGAGCAAGGTATCCATCCAAAGAGAATAGGTTCCCAAAAAGCCAGTAAATGCAGTGGGATAATTCTGGTGCTACTGCCAGTGGCTCCTTAGTCTGTTCTAGCCATGCAAAGGTCAACCACAATCAGAGGGACTAGTTTGGTCCTAAGCATGTTCCTTACCAGTCCTGCTGGAGTTTGTGAGCTCCAGCAGGTAAACTGTTTCAGTAGGTGAACCCATCATGGTCTTGACTTCTTTGCACATATTCCTCCCACTCCTCAACTGAACTTTGGGAGCTCGGTCCAGTGCTCCAATGTGGGTGTCTGCCTCCATTTCCATCAGTTGCTAGATGAAGGTTCTATGGTGATACTTAAGATATTCATCAGTCTGACTACAGGCCAAGTCAAGATCAGGTTTCCTCTCCTCTATTGCTTAGGGTCTTAGCTGGGGTCACCCTTGTAGATTCCTGGGATTTTCTTTAGAAACAGGTTTCTTGCTAACCCTATAATGGATCCCTCAATCAAGATATCTCTTGCCTTGCTCTCATCTCTGTCCTTTCTCCTTCTCAAATATCCTATTTCCTCAAGTTCTCCTTACCCCTCCACTTCTCTCCCCCTCTTACATTCCACCCTCCCTTCTTCCCCCCCCCCACCACATGCTCTCAATTCTGTGAGGCGATCTTGTCTGTTTTGACTTTCCAGGTGGACCTATATATGCTTTTCTTAGGGTTCACCTTATTACTTAGCTTCTCTAAGATTATGAATTATAAGCTCAATATCCTTTGTTACTTTTCTGTTGCTATGGATAAGATATCATGGCCAAGGCAACTTGTGGGGAATTTAATTTTAGTCTTATGATTCCAGAGAGTCAAAAGGACATACTTTAGAAAGCTGTACTCCTCCAAGTTGGAAAATCTAAAATAAATTGATAATTTTCTCAATAAATATCAGTTATCAAAATTAATTCAAGATCAATTAACCAATTTAAACAGACCTATATCCCCTAGTAAAATAGAAGTAGTAATTAAAATTCAACCAACTGCAAAGCTAATGGCCAGATGTTTTTTAGCAGACAATTATACCAGAATTTCAAATAATTCTTGTCAGTACTCATTAAATTATTCTACAACATAGAAACAGAAGGAGCACTGACTAATTCATTTTATGAAGTCAGTTTTACTTAGATACCTAAGCTATTGAATGACCCAACATAGAAAGAGAATTACAGTTCATTTTCTTTATGTGAACATGTCTGTAAAAATTCTCAATAGAACAGACTTGCAAACTGAATTCCAGAACACATCAAAAACATCTTTCACTCTGATAAAGTAGCCTTGATCTCAGAAATACAGAGGTAGTTCAACACCCATATATCAATAAATATAGTGCACCATAAAGCAGACTAAAAGACAAAACCACACAATCATCTCATTAGACACAGAAAAAACTCTTGACAAAATCCAACACCCATTTGTGTTAAAGTCCTGAAGGGATTAGAGACACCAGGTTATACCGCACCCTAATTAAAATCAGTTTGCAACAAACCCATAGCCAAAGTCTTTTTAAATGAAAAGAAACTCAAAGCAATGCAGCTAAAATCAGGATCAATACCAGGTGATCCAATTTCTCTATATCTATTCAATATAATACTTAAGTCTTAGCAAGAGCAATAAGACAACTGTAGGAGATCAAGGGGGTATAAATTTGAAAAGAAGTAAAAATGTCTTTATTTGAAGATGATATGAAAATATATAAAAGTGACCCTTATAATCTCTCCAGATAACTCTTACAGCTGATAAAACTTTCAGCAAAATGGCAGGATATCAAATTAACTCATAAAAATGGTAGCCTCCCTATATACAAGTGATATTGAACTGACAAATATATCAGGAAAACAGCACTTTTTTTCACAACATCTTCAAAAATATAGACTATTTTGGAATAACTCTAACCAAGCTAATGAGAACTTGTCTGATGAAAATATTATGACATTGAAGAAAAGTTGAAGAAGATATCAGAAGGCGGAAATATCTCTCATGCTTAAGGATCAGTAGGATTAATACATTAAAAGTGGCCATCCTACCTAAAGCAATCTACAGATACAACAATCCTCAACAAATTCCAATACAGCTTTTCACAGATCTTAAAAAAACAACGTTCAGCTTCTGTAGAAACAAAAACCCATGGTAGCAAAACCACAGAAATGAAAATGAAAGTCCTGAACAATAAAATAAGTGAAGGAGGTATCACCATCCTTGATTTCGAGGACTACTAAGTAAAAAGCTATAGTAATAAAACAAAGTACGGCTTTGTTACAAAAACAGACTTGTTTATTAAAAAATTTAATTGAAAACTTATTCAAAAATACCTGTACTAATAGACACCTGATTTTTTATAAGGAAGCCACAAATACACACTGAAAAAAAAAACACAGAATCTTCAACAAATCCTTCTGGTAAAATTGGATGGCTGCATGTAGAAAACTCCAAAGAGATCCATACTTATCACCCTGCATAAAATTCAACTCTAAATACATCAAAGATCTCAACATAAAAACTGATACAATGAAGCTGATAGAAAAAGTAAGGAATAACTTTGAAGTCATTGGCACAGGAGATAAGTTTCTGAGATAACTTTCTGAAGAGAACGCTGTTAAAGCAGCCAGTAAGATCAGCAGTTAATAAATGGGATCTCATGAAACTGAAAAGCTCTGTAAGGCAAAAGACACTGTCAATCAGGCAAAGCGACAGCCTACAGAATTGAAAAGGATTTTTAACAACTATATGTCTGATACAGGGCTAATGGCAAAAATATATGAAGAACTCAAAAAAAAAAAAAACTGGATATCAAGAAAACAAATTACCCAGTTAGAAAGTGGGGTACAAACCTAAACAGAGATTTCCTAAGATAGGAAACTCAGATGTTTGAGAACCACTTAAATGTTCAGCACTGTTTTTCACTAGAAAAATGCACAGTAAAACTAATTTGAGATTTAATCTTACACATATCAGAATAGCTAAGATCAATTATATAACTGACAGTTCAAGCTGGTGAAGATGTTGAGTAATTGGGACACTTGTCTATTGCTGGTAGGAAAACAAACTTGTACAGTTACTATGGAAATCAGTATGCCTTTTCCTCATGAAGCTGGGAATCTATCTACCCCATGATCCTGTTAGACCACTCTTGGGCATATACCCAAAAGATGCTCATCCTTCCATAGAGACACTTGCTTAACCTTGTCCATTGTTCTCTATTCATAATAGCCAGAAATTGGAAGCAATCAGGTTTAGAAGGAGGGGAAACTATAATTAAGATATATTATATGAAAACAATCTATTTTCAACAAAAGAAAAAATTAATTAAAATAAAGAAAAAATATTCAAAGCCCAAAATTGTGACATGCAGTTTTAAAGATAACTTCTTCATTTTATTTTGAAGTTATTGAGAAAAGCAGGCACTGTAACTTGACCTCCAACTGTAAAAGCCATTTTAGATTGAAAGAATTTCCATGATATAAAAGTTTAAATCTTGTGTCTGATAATTAAGGCATTTTTAAAATTCAAGTAGCTTCTGTGTTAAAGAAAATATTTAAATTCTGGATCAATTGGTCAATATTTAGAGCCGCAGACATGATTTATTAACTGACAAATCTCTCTGCTAACACTCTCAAGATCCTGCCCTCACTGAAGGGCTGGCAAGCTTGTTTCTGCAATCTTCTCACACCACACATGTCCAGCAGATCATTTGACAAATGGTGTGTAAGATCCGGTTTGTAATGGATAGTTATAGGAGATCTTGTTTTTCTAAGAAAAGGAACATAGGAAGCAGACATTGTCTTTCATTCTTGCTGTCTAAATATTGACACAGCTGTCAGAGCAGTCACCATTTTGCACCCACTGATATTTCAATGAAATACTGACCTTGATGGCATGGAGTTGTCGAATCAATGTCTAATCTAGAACTTTTATTTAGCTGTATTTTCTTAATTTATTTTTTTACTTCACACGATTTGTTTTATTTTCGTGTTTTTGCTGTTAAAGATTTAACCCAAGTCCCCCTGAATGCTATTTGATACAGTCATTGAAATTCAATGAGGTAAACAACTATTGGATTGCTGTATTTCAGGAAAATAAAGCTAATTTGGACCATTGGATCAGTATAATAGTAGGAAATGCCATATCAGACAACTCAGTGGTAAAAATTTTAATACCAAGCCTGGTTCCCTCAGTCTGATCTTTGGGAAACACATGATGAAAGATGATTCCTAATCAACCCTAAGTTGTCCTCAACAAGTACACCATGGTACAGACACACACAATAAATAAATAAATAAATGAATAAATAAATAAATTGGTCTAATAAATAAATAAAGAGTGGGAAAAGATCCTATAATATCACTGGCATCTGAAAAGTAAGTGTTCTGTGTTGAATTTTGATGGGCATGAAAGGATTACAGATATGAGCCACTGTTAAGTGATTAGTTTTTTTCACAGGATGAACAAAGAGATAAAATCAGCATAGGCTATTAGCAAAGTCAATAATATCAAAACCATTGTCTTATTGCAGGATTCCATAACAACAAATGAATATTTGAGCAGTTTGAATCTTTAAAATGTATTTTCTCAAAATTCCTAGATGCTGGGGGGACTAAGGTCAGGGATCAGGATAATTCTGTCCCTCATGAGGTCACTCCTGGTTGGCATGTATGTGACCATCTCCTTGAGACACTGTGAACTATGGGAGAGGAAGCTCTTGTGTTTTTTCTTGTGCAATGCTAATAGTCTTGTTACAGGGCTCTGTAATAATATTCTAATTATGTTAAATACAATCATAGCAGGATTTTGCAATTCTCATATATTGTGGCCAGGAGTAAGGCCACAAGATCCATTGTACTAGTCTTCTATCAGAGCGGCTTAATAGGACTTCTTAGGATTCCCTCTATAGAAAGCACTTCCATTGATCTGTTGAAGGATACACAGGATTAGTGATGACTCACCATGCTGCTCCACTCTTTTCATCCTGAGCTGAACAGGGGGCATTAACTTATTCTAAGCCAAATTTTTCTTTTCTATATAGAAGAAAGTTAGAAATAGAAAGTAAATAGTATATTTTAATCTTTTTTGCTGTTTCTCTTTCTCAACAGAAGAATCTTTCAGTTATTTCTCCATTAGAGTGTTGGGTCATATTTACATATGTACATTTCTTTACAATTTGAAATTATGTAAATAAATAAGTAGGAATATAATTTTAACAGCCTAATAGAAATTATTGTTTATATCTCATTTATCTTCTTGTTTACTCTTTTGGCTGTCAATGAACAAACAGGAGTGAGAGCACTGCTATTGATACAGATGAGAGAAGGATGAGGTTGGAGTAGAAAGACAAAAGATGCAGCACTCAGATCTTTGGAATACATTTCCTGTGCGGATGTTGCTGAAGAGTTTGTGAAAATAATTTAAGATAGTAGACAGGTTTCTGCTTTGATATGGTAATAGTCTTTTATTATATTATCAACATTTCAGTCAATTAGGCAAAAGAGTCAATTTATGGAACATACTGAACTTGAAATATTTATGAGATTATTGAATAGAGATGCCAAATAAACAATTACTTTCCCAGATATAAGTTGATAGCTTAGAATTAAAACCAAAATGAAAACAAATAAACGAAAGCTGCAGGTCTTTTTCTGATAGCCAGACACGAAAGATGATGAATGAACCCAGAGGTATAAGGACTTTGTCTGGAGACAGTGTGTGGATTGGGAAGGAAGCAGAAAGGGATAATGAATAGTTCCATCATTTTTCAAAGGTTGATGGAGAAACGAAACACCTTAGAAATAAAAGGAACTGTATGCAGAGAGCAAAAAGGGTCATAAAACAAAAACTACAGGGATAAAGATGATTAAGAAAAAAGATGCTCAGAAAATAAAATCATGTTGAGTACTTATGAAAGATAATCATTACATTTTGTTGACTGGATTTGTTGATTAGAAGGACGTTTCTTAATATGGTTGGTGGCAGAGGGAATGAAGAGAGCTTAAATGAAATGTTGACAAAAGAGCCATAACAGATGACAAAACAATAAAAATTTTGTACTTAATATTCTGTGATAAACGTGTATTAATGTAGTTGATAAGACAAGCAAGCATTATTAAACATGCAAAAGGAGGTGGGAATAATAATTGGGGCCTATCTGAAGGCACAAAGAGGCTGTGTGGACAACCTGGACAGGAGCTGTGCAGACTGTGCCTGCATGTGCTGGTGTGCTACAGGAAAAAGCCTACTTCATAAACTATGCAATAAAGACAGAGATTTTTACTCAAAATACTGAACACAATTGTTAGACAGACTGTCCAAGAAGTACAAGCTGAACAAGTATTCAGTCTTGCGCTATGATCTTCAATACCCACCTGAAAAGCCAAGCACACCATTGCACAATTATAAACCCAGCACTTGAGAGCAGTGGGCAGAGCCCTCCTCTTTCCTCTACATGCAAGCATGGGCACACATACCCACTCTTACAAATGCTCCCACTAAAAATGAACTCACACATAATATACACCGGTAATACCAAATACATTTTATTTCTATTTTTGGAGATCATTTGAGTTGATAGTAGGGAGAATGAAGCCCTAGGGGAAGGGAAAAATTGGGGAAAGCATGAAGAGATAGGTAGAGGGGATAATTAGAGAGACCTCAGCTTAGGAAGGCAGTATTGGCAGCAACCCTTTAGGCAGGGTAAATAAGAAGCAACATAGATAAAAGATTTGAAGAGCATCTGAACTTTCCAAGTATAGAAATCTGATGAAAGCATGAGAAAAATTAATTAGGAAGAACTTCAAGTGTGAATTACATCATTCCACTTAGATATACTTAATTTTAGATGCCTATGGAAGAAGTTGACAAAGAAAAAAATGTACAATTCAAACAAGTAGGTGGACAACGAAGCCTGTAATAAGCTACCTGAGGGACTGCTTCAATGTCTGGTGACTGACAGTGGGGGTGTAGACTAGTCTAGTAAGACTTAGGACAAGAGGAAAGGTGAGAGTCTTCCATGGAACCTTGATAAAAATTAAATTTCAAATTAAATAGCAAACAATATCAGTCCAAAAAGTGAAAGCTGTTCTCAGTGGTAAGGAAAAGAACGAGAGAACAGAATTACAAATTTAAGGACTGAAACAAGAGCAAACTAGGTAAGTGGAAAGTCTGCACACAAAATCATTTGTTGAAGCCACAACATCAGATCACAGTGAGGCCAGTTCACTAATAGTGGTTGAACAGAACCAGAGCAAGGTGCTATTAAACTAACTTGATTAATGAAGAGAATGAAGGAAGACAGAGGAACCAGTGAGGAGTTACTTCCTGCTTACCTTAGGTCTTTTCTTAGTTAAGCTCTGGATAACTGTGGAAGCCCACTATTATTGTCTGTCACTGAAGAAGCATAGTAAGAGCAATGATATCAACAACGATTCTGTTGAGCCCTTTCTTTTCAGCCCATGTTTCCAGGGATTAACCATAAGGGATTCCAGGTAATAGAATAATCTAACAAGGAGAGTGAGGCCAACATCTAATAAGTGTTATGTATTCAGATAGGTTGGCATTTTGTTGGTGGTGAATATCAGTGACTTCTTCAGGGTTTTCTTTGTAGTCACACGGTTGACTTGAGGACAAGATTGAGTATTTTAATAAAGTCTCATCTAGTGCTAAGTACACTGTGATAAGAACATTTAAGAAACATGGGTCCTAGGGAGGAAATGATGAGTGTCCCGCAATTACTTGTTTTCAACACTATCTTTTTGTTGTTGCTGTTATTGCTTAATTTCATCTGCATCTAATTATTCCACTTATGCTGGGCATTCCTTTAGTCAAATTTTTCTTTCACTACTTACAAATTAAGTTTTACAATTTTATTATCTGTTAGTAATAGGGCTGGAAAGTTCAATAACTATATGTGAATAACAGAGCTGGAGATTTTACCCTAGACCACAAATCTAACTCTTCCCCACTAAAGTTTATGTATTGAGATATTTGATACCCATATTAGTTTTATTTTAATACCAAAAGCTCATCAGAGTGAAAATGCTGTGCTATCCTTTTTTCAAATTATCATTTGAAAATATTATATTGCTATTTAAAAATTGTGATGTTATCACAACCAATGGTGTTGTGATACTTTGTTTATGTTCTGATGAATAAAGCTTTCCTGGAGAAAAGAGGGCAGAACTAACCACTAGTTAATGCAAAGGTCTAGAGGTCTGTACAGACAGACAGGGAATAATAAGGCAGAAAGGAGAGAGGTTCCCCACCCTTCTGGTCTGAGGAGGTGGAGAGGTAAGAGGAGTGTGTGCACCTTTGCTTCTCTGATCTTTCAGCTTTTACCATGTTATTTGATTCCAGATTTTCATTATTAAGAATTATTATTATTAGGATTGTGCTTCACACTTCTCACTAATAGGTGGATATTAGCTACAAAACAAAAGATGACCTTGTTACAATCCATAGCCCCAGAGAGGCTAGGTAACAAGGAGGGTCCAAAGGGGAACACAAGGATTTCCCTGGAAAGAGGCATGGGAACATGAGAGATTGAATTGGAAGGATGAAGGGAGGGAGTACTGAAAGATTTCTTGATAAGTGGGGGACATTTGGGAGTCAGGTGGAAACATGATGCAGGGGAAACTTAAAGAAATATAAAAGACTAACTCCAGCTAAGAATAATAGCAATAGTGGACAGGTATCCTGAACTGGCCATCTCCTATGATCAGATTGGTGACTACCCAAATTATCATCAGAGAGTAACTGATGGAAAGTCACAGCCAAGGACTAGGCTGAGCTTGGGGAATCCCGTTGAAGAGAAGAAGGAAGGATGGTACGAACCAGTGGGTGGCAAGTCAAGGTCATTGCATGGTCATCTTCAGAAACTACTAACCTAGTCTCATAGGAGCTCACAGAGTCTGGACCAACAGTTAAGGAGCCCCATGGGACCATCTTAGGCTCTCTACATACATGTGACAGTTGTGTAGCTTGAGCTAACTGTGGGACTCCTAGCAGTGCAAACAGGGCTATCCCTAATGCTTTGCCTGACGTTTGGGATCTGTCCCCATACTGGGTTCCCTTGCCCAGCCTTAATACCTACCTCCACTTGATATGCCATGCTTTGTTTACACTCATGGTAGACCTTCCCCTTTCTGAACAGAAACAGAGGAGGAGTGGATTGGGAGGGGAGGAGGAGAGGAAATGAAGGAGGGGAAACTGCCATCAGGATGTAAAATAAATAAATAAATTTGATTTAAAATATCTTTAAAAATTGGTTATGGTTTGAAATGAGATTGGAATCAGGTAAAAATATTTTCCTAGCATTTTAATCTATTAGAAAGACATATATACATTGTATAATCCAGTTTGTGTTCCTTAACCAACGTGGCTGAACCTGAGTAAAGCCAAAAATAAATAAATCACTCAAACAAACAAACAAATGAAAAAAGTCAGTTTATCTCTTTGTTTTAGCAGGTGAAATTCCAAGTTAGAGCAATTTCAATTCAGTGGCCTTTGGTGAGAGCGTCTGTCTATTTCACAATGTGGGGGATGGCTTTGGGGCAAGAAGGGGCACAGCAATGAAGAGGGAGTGGGAAAAAGAGAAGTGATGGGAGGAGAAAAAGAGAGAGAAAAGGGAGAGGAGGGAATGTAAAGGGAGAGTGAGCAGGGAGGAGAAGAGGAGGGAGATGGGCAGAGAGGGGGGAAGGGGGGAAGAACTGAGGGAAGGAAAGAGAAAGCCTGGAGAAAATGCAAATATTACATATTTATCTGTAACTATGACTTGATATATTTATCAATTATATATAAAATACATGATGTGAAAATGCCTGATTAAAAGTATGTTCATGTGTGCCAGAAAGCATTTATACATGTTGATAGTGAACGAATAACATCCCTCCTAAATTAAAATGTAAATGAGGAAGAAAAAGCAACATATCAACTTATTGCATGCCTTCTTGAACAACATTAAAATATGCCAGGAAACAGTGCTATTTTGAAGCCAATTCCTTTGATCTTACCTGAATGTTGATATCAAACAAAAAAAGTTTGAACAGAGATGAAATATGGTTCATTTCAAAGATATATCATATCTAAAGGATGCAAATTTAGACAAAAGTGAAAAAAAAAACCTCTAGAAACCATTTGGCTCAGGTGTGTCGTTTGAAACAAATCTCTGTAAGTTATGAGTGTCCATGCAGGAGCTGATTCAGGAGACCCAGAAGGAAGAGAACTTGTATGGAAATGTGAGCGGGGCCCAACGATTTCTACTGAAACTTCACCAGACAGAAATTCATTTCTGCTTTACGTAGAGAACCACCACGGATTTTATTAGCAGCAAGAACTCAACAGTTTAAGAGTTTTAGAAATATGTTAATTGATCCAGGCTGTGGTGGCACTCACCTTTAATCTCAGTACTTAGGAGAGAGAGGCAAGTAGACCTGAGTTTGATGCAATCTTGGTTTACAGAGCAAGTTCTAGGAGAGCCAGGACCATTATATAGAGAAACCCTGTCTCTTGAAAACAAGCAAGCAAACAAAAAGAAATACATTAATTGCAGCCCCTGTTTCCTCATTATTGTTTGAGATTACAAGACCTCTTCAGGGTCACATAAGTGAGCAGTTGGTAAGCTTGTTAGTTAATGCTCCTTGTTCCCATTTAACTGAAAACAGGCTATACATATGAAACTATGCTATTTTATGTAGTTCTTAGAATATGAACAAATACCATGAAGGCTTAGGGTTTGTAGGATTTTACTTTGCAGAGGAGTTGCTGCAATCATGTCCAAGTGCCCCTCCCCTGCAGCAGTAATCATTATAGTGTCAGGGTTTAGAGCTTACACAGGTACGTGACTGTGTTCTGGACAAGAACCTGCTGCCTCCTCAAATCACATATTGTCTTCCTTTCCCAGGGAGTTTTCCTATTTTCCTGTATAACAAAGTACAAGTCCATACATCCACTTCTTGGGTGGTAGCAGTTAACCATTTAAACATGTTGGCTACATCTCCATTGAGAGTGTTCTCAAGGATAAAAACGCCCCATCACTTCATCAGCTTGTCTTGCTAGCTCAGAATATGTGATTATTTCTTTCTAAAAATATATTTCTAAGACTAGAGTCAAGTCAAATTCATCAAACTCTATAAGCTTGTCTTTGTTTTTATGTAATATTTTTGTGCCTTGTAATCTGATTTTATCATCTCAAATTATGGAATTGTTGGCTGTTTTTAATGAACACACTCATTTATTTCAGTCTATACAGTCTGTGATGAATAACTCTGAAGATATAATGCTTAAATTTATTGTATATAGCTTGTTAATGTTTGTAAATTTCAATTTTGGTAAGCATGGGCTTTCATCATTTAGATAAACATTGAAAAGTATCACTCTCCATTTGTAACACACACATACACACAAACACACACACAGTGCTCTAGGTGGGTACAGAACTATTATTATTGTCTCTACATTTCAGAAATTATATGTCTGGAAAGTTGAGATTTAAACATCTCTATCAGTAAGCTTTGAAATACTTTTATAAATGTCAGCATTAAATTTAAAATACACAGAGTCCACTAAGAGGCCCCAATCTTTTAATCCAGTATATTTAAAAGAAAAAAATACTAATAATTTTGGCATATTGCAATTTTATGAGCAGCTTAAACTCTCTAATATTAGCTATTTGTTTGTTTGTTTCCAAAAAATCCTTCGTGGAAGATAAACAATAACAGTTCTTCAATTTTTTTTCTTATTTTGCATTTTGTGTTTTTTTTTTACAATTATTAGTGAGAGTGTAATGTTCATTTGTCATTGTCTAATGGGACAAGAATATAGAAAATTTATGCTAAATATAGAAGTTCAGAACAACATGAATAAGGTGATTTAAGTACTATTTCTAAAATACTTTACTCAAACAAAAGGAAAACACACACTCTTTCCAAACTTGTGCATAACATATCAATATAGCATATATTCTGAGCCACAAAACCACCTTTACATAACTTAAAATAATAAGAATGGTTCACCAGTTATGTTGATTCATTCTTGTAGTCCCATCTCTCAAGAGCCTGAGTTGGGAAGATCTTAAGTTCTGGACCATCCAGAGTTATATAGCAAGATTATGTCTCATTTTGCATTTTTAAAGACAGAGATTGGAACTCATGTCTACTTTGGGTACAAAACAACATCACTGTTTTTATTATTTCCATCTAATTAGTTATGGAGAAAAGGCTAAGAGGCAAGAGTTTCTCAGCAGCAGAGGATTCTTTGATGTCCGGGAGTGGGAAACTGGAGATTAGATACAGTTTCCCTAAGCCTGGAAGAGCAGTGAGGCCAAACAGTGTGTCTGTGCTGTATCTCCCGACTTGCTGGCAAAATGCTCCTCTTGTTAATTACAAACCTCCTAGACTCTCTCAATCACAGAAAAATATGTTAGGCTAAAGATTTGAATTCTATTCATGTTTTTCTATTACTAAGTGGCTTTAAATAACAAAAGTATAACCCTCATCAGTCACCAACAGGTTTTTTTTTTTTTTTTTTTTTTTTTTTTTTTTTTTTTTTTTTTTTTTTTTTTTTTTNTGGATGGGAACCAGAATTTCTGTGGCTTCCTTTGGTTGTCTGTTTTTTACCAAATACTCCATACTCCTACTCCTACTGGAGATTGCTTTCATGAGACTATGAGACTTACATACTATCTAAAAATATTAAGATAAAAACTGCCCCTGAAAGTGGGGCAATGTCAATCATTACACCAAAAAGTATGAATATGGAAATATATAATTTAATGAAGCATCTATCAATGTATGCACTTTAAAAATTATTTGGCACAGGTACTTAAAAATAATTAACAAAAGATGCTATTTATAAGAAATAAACCTGGAGGTATCCCCTAATTATTGAGTCCATTTGATTAGCTTTTTCAAATTTCAGCTTGGTCATGAAATTTCTAAATTCACTACTTTTAAATGGATTGAAGACTGAGAACTTTTATTTGGCCTATAAATTTTCAGATGTAGTACTAAATTTGATACTAATAAGTCTGTATCATTTGCATAGAATTTCCAGTCAAAAAAATTCAAAAAGCAAAGAAACGAAATTCATATATTCAAGACTTTATGAGATTTACATACTTGCTTCAATACAAGATAACTGTTAGATCCACAGCACATAATTTAATGCCGAAAATAAGCTCCAAGATAACAATTTCCATGTACAATAGGATATGGAATGATCCGTTTTGTGATTGATAAAACACATTGGCTCTAAAAATTGGGACATAGAACTAAATGAGTTCTCAAAAGAAAAGATACGTATAGCTGAAAATATTTAAAGAAATGTTCAACATCCCCAGCCATCAAAGAAATGCAAATTAAAATTACTTTGATAGTTGATCTTTCTACAGTCAGAATGGCTAAGATAGAAACCAAACAAACACAAGTGTAAACAATTAGTGGAGTGGATTTGGGTAAGAGGCAACAAATTTACTGTTGGTGGAAGAACAAAGTGATGCATCCACTATGGAAGTCTTTGAAAAAGTTAGAAAAAGTTCTACCACATGATCCAGTGATAACTTTTCTAGGTATATACCCAAGGGACTCTATATCCTACTATGGAGATACTTTAAGTGAAGGGAAAGAAGGTAAGTGGTTTAAAATTGCGATAATGGAATAGTAGGGGTCAAATTGTGTGGGGAGATGGAAAAGCAGGATGCAGGAGAGAATAAAAGGAGGGAATCAGTGCATTAAAGACCCTATAAAACACCATATAGAAACAAGCTACTGTGAAAGCTTCCTGAACTGAGGACATAAACCAGAATTTTACAGAGTTACCTTATACAGAGAAGAGCAAGATCTCTGCCTAAAACCATGTCACATACAAGAATCTCAGGGCCAGGGAGAGGTGGCTTCTTTTTGAGCTGTTGGTCAGTGTTCTCCTATTAACCTTCCCACAATCATTAAAGGATACTGTTATTGCTACTTGTTACCCTCCATAACTTGGTAGTAGGATCCTATTGCTGACGACACTTCATGATTAAAATGTAGACATGGAGAAGTCATGTTGGCACAGACTTGAATGCTTCTTCCCCATTATGTAGTTTTCACAGGGGGCAGGAGAGTCTACAAAAAAAAAAAAAAAAAAAAAAAAAAAAAGGAAAGAGAAGTAAAAGTCACACCCACCCATGAATTCTGTGGAGTACAATAACAATAGCATGTTGAGATGTGTTCACTGGTGCTGTAGTGGCACAGATGTTACAGAAATAGCAACCACATTCTTACTTTTAACTGAATTTAATGCTGAAATTACAAGGCAGACTCATGTCTGATACAATTAACTATGGCATAGCTGTCTTGGTCAGAGGCCCTGTAAGAGAACCTAATATTATTATTCTGCTAAATGGATGCAGTAATAAACTACTGCCTAAACCTTTATCTTTATTCTAATAAATTAGTGCATCTCCCAACCCCCATCAGAGAAAAATCCTCTTCTAGTAGATGCCAATTATTTCTGAGAACCGCAACTGGTCACCATGCATAGAACAAGAGACTGTGTAATGCTCAATTTCAATGGAATATCTTTATTAAACTCTCAACCCTAAAGTCTCAGTGATCATCTCAGAAGAGGAAGTACAAAGACAGCAAGACATTGATGTCGTGAATATCTGCTGGGAAATAGGATTTGCTGAACATGACATAGCAGGGCACAAAGGAACTAATAGCAGCTGTGAGAGACAGCATGGACAAGACCATACTAGCTCAAAACCCTAGCTTGCCTAAGTGGGGGCTCGTGAGGCCCTATCTCAACTTCTCTCTCTCTCTCTCTCTCTCTCTCTCTCTCTCTCTCTCTCTCTCTCTCTCTCTCTCTCTCTCCCTCTCTCTCTCTGTCTCTCTCCTTCCTCTGAGTGTATGACATAACAATGAATAGAAAAAACATCTGCTTTTAAAGATGTCTCAAGTGAGTATGAAAGGAAAAGTCCATGAACACAAGCACTA
The DNA here is from genome assembly GCF_014885135.2 of Alexandromys fortis. Taxonomy (NCBI): domain Eukaryota; kingdom Metazoa; phylum Chordata; class Mammalia; order Rodentia; family Cricetidae; genus Alexandromys; species Alexandromys fortis. Next base: position 14,034,943 of record NW_026067933.1, read on the forward strand.
ACAGAGCAAATTACACTGAAAAATGCATACCATATGAGAGTAAATGGAGTCCTCATTTCTCCCAAGGCACCACAGTTTGCCCAGAATTCCTCAGGCATTTGTAGTGAAGTAGTACAATAACTAGGGATTTCCCAATGGATGAGAAATAGAGGTAATAAATGTTGTTGGTAGCAGTCGGGCATACATGACAGAGATGGAGGGGGAGAAAATGTAGCAATGTGTACAGAGCACAGCAGGTATGAGAATAACAGCATGCTCACTGCAGACAACACAGGGAAGCAGGCAACAGAGGCCATGAAACCCACAGTCTCCTATGTACTAATAATAATTTCACACTGAGCACTTGGTAAGGGCAACTATTGATCAAATGTGAGCAGATTTATACTTAAACTATTCTGAATCAAAAATGGAAAGTCAATTTTGAGGAAAAAGCAGCTAAAGTCGAGAGACCAGTTGTATTACTATTCTGATCATTTAAGTAACACACCAAAAATAAGAAATTTATCTAATATCACTCAAGGAGGGGAGAAAAAGATGAATGGGAGAAACATTTTTTTAAAAAGGAATTGGAAAAACTTGGTGTCTACGTGTTAATGGCTAGGTGACTGCTGTTTGATCATGGAGGTCTGAGTTCAGATCTCTCCCACAAGATGGTATGTGCCTGTAATCCTAGTTCAGGAAGGTATGGAAAAGGAGAATCCCCAGGGCTCCCTGGCCAGCTAGCCTAGTTAATCCCTGATCTCCAGTTTCTGTGAAAAACTTGTCTCAGAAAGTAAAAGAGGAACATGGGATGTACTCACTCATATTTGGTTTCTAGCCATAAATAAAGGACATTGAGCCTATAATTCAGGTTCTTAGAGAAGCTAAATAAGAAGGAGAACCCAAAGAAAAACATATAGGCATCCTCCTGAACATTAACCTTCATCAGGCGATGAAAGGAGATAAGAGACAGAGACAGAGACCCACATTGGAGCACCAGACTGAAATCTCAAGGTCCAAATCAGGAGCAGAAGGAGAGAGAGCACGAGCAAGGAACTCAGGACCTCGAGGGGTGCACCCACACACTGAGACAATGGGGATGTTCTATTGGGAACTCACCAAGGCCAGCTGGCCTGGGTCTTAAACCTGTCTCGCTGAACATAGCCGACAATGAGGACTACTGAGACCTCAAGAACAATGGCAATGGGTTTTTGATCCTACTGCACCCATTGGTTTTGTGGGAGCCTGGGCAGTTTGGATGCTCACCTTACTAGACCTGGATGGAGGTGGGTGGTCCTTGGACTTCCCACAGGGCAGGGAACCCTGATTGCTCTTTGGGCTGAAGAGGGAGGGGGACTTGATAGGGGGAGGGGGACGGAAAGGGGAGGCAGCGGTGGGGAAGAGATAGAAATCTTTAATTAATTAATTAATTAATTAATTAAAAAAAATAAAATCGTGAGGTGAACACATCAGTAATAAAGACCGAAGTTTTTTTTTTTTTTTTTTTTTTTTTTTAAAAAGAAAGTAAATTTAGAGCTATAGTTCTTGTCAACTTCTGGCCCTCAGAGGTAAGCAGGGGCTCTCCTTCCACCTCCCTTAACGCATACTCAAATAGGGGAAATTTGCTTCATGATCTCTATTTTCATGGAAGAGGCTTTTTCTTACCTCTCTCCTTCCTCAAGTTCCCAGGAAAGCCTTTACTATTAGTATTCCCCATGACAATCTCAGGCACATGTTTGAAAACTCTTCAGCATGAACTGCCTTTGAAGAAAGGTGTTTGATAGAATGAGGGGAAGTCATCCTAGGTTTTGGATTTAAATGGCAAATAAAATGTTATTCTAAAAGAGATGACCTAAATGGCTCAGACTTCAGAATTAAGTGCCCTGTGAATATTTAACCAGAGGCCCAAGTTGTTTATTTGGTTAGAGAAGATGACTGGCCACTGGTTTCAGAGAAATGGTTGCCTTGACGAAAGGACAAACCCTAAGCAGAGTTCTTTTCATCGGTCTTTTCAATTAAAGTGCATTTCAGGAGATAACTGGAATAAAGATATTAAAGTGCTGATTTTGCAGTTTTGTTGTCCCTGCAACTTTTCAGTGTGGTGGCAAGAAGCTGAGGAAGCCCTTAGAAGCCTTTGTGCCTGGCACCTGCAGAAATCTAATTTCTGATGAATAGTGCTCTAATTGGGTCAATTATTCTATTATACTTCATGAGAGTACTCCAAACTGCTGCTTCAGTAAAGAGAGGCGCTTTCGTCTCTCATTGATGCTCAATCTGAACAGAACTCACAGTCCTGCATTTAATGTTTTCTATCTCAGGGCTTTACTCTTTTGCTCTTCCAGCTCAGTTTATCCTATGAGACAACTATTGAATTAAAATACCATCCCACTTCTCCTAGACCATGGGAAAGATAACAAAAGTCTTGCTTTCATCAACATGGTAGTGTTCCTCATGTATTTTTAACTGTACAAGAAGCTACCCTCATGCTTCTCATTCAAAGAGAATATTTCTTTTGGTTGTGTGTGGGGCAACTTAGGGAAGGGAATGGTTTGCATTTTTCTTGGCTGCTTGTATAACAGTGCACATATGTCTGCTTTTAGCTTCATCTTCTTCATACAATGGTTGCATCAGGCTCTTGTTGGTAATCACCTGCAACATGTGAGTTAGTGAGGAGAATTTTGAAGCTCGCATATAAGGACACTTACAGACTCATTATTTTAATGAAATTTATTTCTTAGGCATTTCCCTTATGCTAACTGTTCTCATTTGTAACTTTAAACAAAAGGTTCACTAATTAGTCTGAATACTTTTACTCATAAGTTGGTCTGTAGTTTAAACTTTGGGAGAAAATAAAATGATGCTATTAATTACCATTTATTAAAGCTACAATTGTACCATTGCTTTTATTTATTTTTAAAACATTCTTTTCTCACTTTACATACCAATACAAATTCCATCTCTCTAGCCTCCTCCTGCTCCCCTAACTTTCCATCTACCCCACCTCCCATCCTTTCCATTGAGTAGGTAAGTCAACAAAGTCTGACATATCACTTTGAGGCAGGACTAAAGCCCTTCCCCCTGTATCTAGTCTGAGCAAGGTATCCCTCCAAACAGAATGGGTACAAGCAGTAGGAATAAATCCTGGTCCCACCGCCAGTAGCCCCACAGACTACCCTAGCCACATAACTATCATCCATAGTCAGAGGGCCTAGTTTGGCCCTGTGCAGGTTCTGCTCACTATCAGTCCAGAGTCAGTAAGCTGCCATTAGTTCAGTTCAGATGTTTCTGTGGGTATTTCCTTCATGGTCGTGACTTGCTCTGATTATCACTCCTCAAGGACTTCGGCTGAACTCTGGGGCTCAGTCCAGTGCAAGTTGCGGATCTCTGCATCTGGTTCTGTCAGTTGCTGGATGAAGTTTCTAAGATGACAATTAAGGTAGTCATCGATCTGATTACAGAGGAATGCAAGTTCAGGAACCCTCTCCATTATTGCTTAGGATATTATTTGTGTTGTAATACAAGCGGCGGGGCTGCGTCCCGCCACTCGGCTAGCTTTACCCGAAATAATTACACGGAAAATGTATTCTTTTAAACATTGCCTGGCCCACTAGTTCCAGCCTCTTATTGGCTAGCTCTTACATACTGAACTAACCCATTTCTAATGATCTGTGTAGCCCACGAGGTGGCTTACCAGGAAAGATCTTAACCTGTGTCTGTCTGGAGTGGGAGAATCATGGCGACTTACTGAATCTGCTTCTTTCTCCCAGCATTCTGTTCTGTTTACTCCGCCTACCTAATTTTCTGTCCTATTAAAGGGCTGTGGCAGTCTCTTTAATTAACCAATGAAATTAACACAAAACAGAAGACTCTTCCCCATCATATCTGGGGTCATTCTTGTGAATTCCAGGGAATTTCCCTAGTGTTGGGTTTCTTGCTAGCCCCACAATGGCTCCCTCAATCAAGATATCTCTTTTCTTTTTTTTTAAATTAAGATTTATTTATTTATTATGTATACAACATTTCTTCCATGTAAGCTTGCATGCCAGAAGAGGGCACCAGATCTCATTACAGATGGCTGTGAGCCACCATGTGGTTGCTGGGAATTGAATTCAGGACGTCTAGAAGAACAGTCAGTGCTCTTAACCTCTGAGCCATCTCTCCAGCCCCGAGATATCTCTTATCTTGTTCTGCCTCTCAAACATCCCATTTCCTCATCTTCTTCTCTCCCCTCCCCTTCTGCCCTCTCTCTGCCCACCCATACCATGCTCCCAATTTTCTCAGGAGTTCTTGTCTATTTTCCCTTAGCAGGGGGAATCCATGTATGTCTCTCTTAGGGTTCTCCCTGTTACCTAGCTTCTCTGGGGTTGTGAACAATAAGCTGGTATACTTTGCTTTATATCTAATATCCACTTATGAGTGAGTATATACTGGATTTTTCTTTCTGGGTCTGGGTTGCCTCACTCAGGATGTTTTTTTTTTTTCTAGTTCCATCCTTTTGCTTGCAAATTTCAAGTCATTTTTTTAACACTGAGTAGTACTCCATTATGTAAATGTATCAGATACCACAAAGACAGTTCCTCAACTGTGTTCATAGCACCATTATTTGTAACAGCCAAAATCTGGAAACAGCCTTGATGCCCTGCAACTGAAGAACAGATAAAGAAAATGTGGTACAATTGTATCATTGTAATTGTGAGAAAAGTTTTTGCTCAGTTTTGGGCAAATCACAGACAGCATGATCTTGTAGGAGATCAGAGAGGCACTTATCACTCAAAGATACTGAACTCACTAATTTATTTAATGATGAACTTTACAAGAAATTCCAAGAGTGTTGTCTAGCAGATATTAAAGATATAAGATTAATTTTTTGGGTTTGCTTGAGATGTGGAAATAATTACTCCCTTAGAAAATAACAAAAATGATGGAATAAGAAGAAGGTTAAGTCCTCATTTTCAGATTCTCTTTCTTTCTTTCTTTCTTTCTCTCTCTCTCTCTCTCTCTCTTTCTTTCTTTCTTTCTTTCTTTCTTCATTTTAGGGCTTCTAAGAAGAGATGGACAATTTTATGCATCATTTTAACTTGAAGTATTGTAGAGTCAGTGTTGCCAGATTACAAATTATAAGCCAACCGAAGACAAAAGTCACAAAATCATCTCCTTAGATAGAGAAAAGACCCTTGACAAAAGTCAACACTCCTACATGATCAAAGGCCTGGATAGATTAGGGATTCAAAAAGCGTGCCTCAACATAATTAATTAAGGCAATAATAATTTAGATACTTTACAGTGGGCCCATAGTTTTAACAAAACTAACGTAAATCTAAAACATGGCCCAAAAGTTTTAACAAAACTTAAATAGATTTGAATTAACTCAAAGAAATTTCACAAAAATCAAGAACAATACCAGGTTGTTCATTCTCTTCTTATCTATTCAATATAGTACATGAGGCTTTCTAGAGTAATAAGACAATTGAAAGGGTTTCTGGGGATATAAATTGGAAAGGAGGAAGTCAAAATATCTTTATTTGCAGATGGTATATTAGTATATATGTTTGACTCTAAAAATTTCACCTCAAAACTCCTACAGCAGATAAACACTGTTAGAAAATAAGTTCAATATATAAATTAATTTGCAAATATCATTAACCCTTCTATATAAAGATGATAAACACAATGAAAAGAAAATCAGGGAAACATTTTTTTTACAACAGCATCAAATAATGGAAAATATCTTAGGGCTACTATAACCAAGGAAGTAAAAGACTTATATAATAAAAGCTGTAAGACATTGTAGAAAATATCAGATGATGGAAAGATTTACCATGCTCATGACCATCCCAATAAAGCAATGTACATATTCAATAGAATCCCCAGCAAAACTGAACACAATTCTTCACAGATCTTGAAATGAAAAGTTTTAGCTTCATATAGGGACAAACAAATAAACAAATGGTAGTCTTGGGTTCTATAAGAGAACAGGCTGAACAAGCCTTGAGGAGCAAACCAGGAAGGAGTACCCCTCCATGTTATCTACATCAGCTCTTGCTGCTAGGCTTTACCATTTGAATTTCTGTCCTAACTTCCTTCAATCATGTACTATAGATGTGGAATCTTAAGTCTTCCCTGACCCCGCAAAAACAAGGAGCTAAGAGGGCCTGTTTGTATGTGTGAGAATACATGGATTGTTATATGTGAGTCTGTGTGTTTATGCTTTGTATCTTCCTAGAATATGAGCTTTGAAATCAGTGAGTAGACAGCATCTGATTTACAGACACCAATTGTGTATCTTTTCTCATGTGCATCTTGAAACTTCTCACTTGCTACATTGTAATTGTGTTGTCTCTGCTTGCTCTGAAAACCATGACTCTAGCAAGGAGCATGCTTTGATTGATTTTATAGTGAGTCAGGGGGAATAAAAATTAGCAACTTTTTGTGTCTTCTTTGGAGGGGGGTTTGCAAGAAGGTACTTGATTAGTTCTTTGTCAGAATTCTTGGATCAATTTCCATCAGAGGCCATAATACTTTGGCTAACTCTTGTCTTTCCTTAAAAATAAAATTTAAATGTTCAAATTTTAGTATTTCACCAATATTTTGTTAACTTTTTACTTAACTATTTAACAGCATATATTTTTTGTAGATGTTCTTTGAAACAAGATCTGATGGTGGGGCGGGGGGCTAGCTGGCATTGGTGGACACCTGTGGGTTGCAGTGTATTCTAGAACTGAACTCTTTGTCTTTTTGGTTGAGAACCTTAGCCTTTCATGACTGAACTATCCCTTAAGCCCTGTAGTCTGGAATTTTAACATGTGGATCCCAGTATATCCCTCTGAATCGTAGCAGGTGGCATCAAGATCCCTACTTCAAAGACAAAACTGAGATCAAGAAAGGTTAATTCAAGTCCTTCAAAATTTTATATCTAATAAGCGGCTGCTTATTGCATCCAAGGGCAAAGCCTTAGTCTTTTTCGACATTTTCCTGACCTTTAGGCCCCGAGCTATGTTGCATATCATATCTGCTTAAAGAATCACGTGGTTTCTGAAAGCACCACTAAAAAATTCCCTTTGAATATTCATTTCCAAAAATGTGGAAGCAGTGGCCTAGAGATTAACTTTTTCTCATCATTTTTAAAGCTCATACTTCAATGTAATGTTGTTCCCCAAATAAGTGGAACAGACAAGGCTTTGATCATGAAATATGTTTCTTTGAAGATATAAAGCCAGAGGAGGGTTGCCTCCTTTAGGCAAAGAACCTTCTTCCACAGCTTTGAATGTAACTGTGCAGATTGGAGAAAACATGCTACCGGCATGAAGTGCTCACAGCTGGACGACAAATGCTAACCAAACTCAGTCATTGCTCCTTTCCTTAGTCAGTCAGTTAGTCAGCCAGTCATTTTGTGAAAGAAGAATCTGTTCCACATCAGGGAATTCTTAATATGTTGGTGAGGTCAGGAATGCAGACAAATGATATAAGACAGACAGTAACTGATTGAAAGGCAACATAAGACTAAAGTGAAATACAAAAAGGGAAGGGTATCCTATTCTAAATATTTTCCTTTCTTTTTAAACTGCCAATATTTGAGGACTGTCACAAAAATCTACTGACTTATATCGTGTCCTCAGTATACAGTTATGGTGGTAGAGGAAGGGACACATGCTCTATTAAATTAATGAATATCTAACCTACTATGTGCCAGTCATTGGTATGAGTTCTCTTCAAACCCCAGGTTCTGTTGCTCTGTTCATTATGGGCCCCGAAAACTTCTACTTCTCTCTCTTAGTGTAGAAAGGTAAAGACAACAGATAACCCTAGGAAGGATTCCATCTTTCAAAATTTGTGCACTAATACATTTAAAAAAAATACAACTTTCTCTTGCCACCATGATTCATTGTGTCAGCAGACATATCTTCTTGTGATGGGAGAGGAATACAAGAGGCTTGTGGCTTTGGATGTGGTATAAAATGATGTGGTTGCACCAAGAAGACCTTCCCAAGAACTTGAGAAGATGGCTCAATGGATAAAGACCTTCCATAAGCAGAAAGAAGTTTGGCGTCCTGGCTCATCTCTCTGTCCCACGTTCAGGTTAGCTGTAGCTCTGCAACTACTTTTTTGAAGGAACTTTTTGGCAATTACTCACTCTCTGAGGCTTCTTCCATGGATGGAGGAGTTTTCTTAACTCAAACGCCGGCTGCTGTAACTGTGGGAGTGGTCTTATTTATGCCCACGAGATGAAAATCCAACCAATACAAGAGTGGAGCTGGTCACTAAGTGTATTGTCTTGCAGGCTTAGTGAGACAGTCTGACAGGTAGTCAGCATGATTCAGTCTCCCCATGGGCTTGAATATGGAACAACTTTGGCTCTTTGTTCCATTTCTGCTTAGCTTCCCACTCCTCCTCCAAGGCTTTTATAACTTAATTCTTCTTTGTGATTTTGGGAGACGTTATACTAAATCAACAAACCTAAAACTGACTAGTCCCCTACCCGTATTTTATTACTCATTCACTTAGTTAGCCATTTAGTTATTAGACTTATTTATGTCTCCCCCATTTCCCCCTACCCAGTTCTGGTCATTGATGCCATTGATATCATGGTTTTTTTTTATTATAGTTTTAATTTTCTATTTACTGGTTTCTGATCAGCTTAAAAAAGACTTAAGATGATCTAAAGTGGGAAAAGCAGAGGGAATTCCACACACAAGGGCACTTTTCCATTGATCCTGACTACCCCAAAGCCTTTTAGCTCTTTTGTTTTTTTCTTATCTCAAAGGTTAAATATACATGATCTGCTCAACTCCTTAGACTTTAATTTCATTTTCTTTAATATTTTACTTTCCCCCATTTTTATTTTATTATTATGTATCAGTATTATTTTATTGATATTATCATTTTAATTTTATTGATATACAAAACAATGGATTTCATTATGATATTTTTGTGCATATACATTATTCCATCCTCATTATACTCTCTGGTATCCCTCCATTTTCGGCAGTTTTCTTTCCCTTAAATAGTTCTCTTCTGCTTTCATGTTCCATATATATGTAATATATATTATATTAAATCTAGAGTTCATATTTTATTTCTTTCACATATTGTCCCTTTCTCACCTCTTGCTTTTAGCTCCCTTCTGCTTGCTCCCTTCCTACTTTCCCATATCATATACTTAAATATAGACTACACAAACGAGAGAAAGCATGACAGTTTTTTCAATCTACCTTCTGGACTTTAATATGATAATCTCCAGATCTATCCATTTCCCTGAAGACAATGTAATTTCATTGTCCAACTTTATTTGCCAGTTGACAGATACCCTGGCAGATTCTGTACATTGACCACTGTGAATAGTACTATAATAAATGTAGCTGTGCAGGCATCTGTGGGCAAGTTGACCTGCATCCCTCAAATGCATGTCCAAGACTGGTGCTTGATCATATGGAGTATCTGAGGGCATGCTGACCTGCATTCCTCAGATGTGTGTCCAAGACTGGTGCTTGATCATATGACAGTTCTAATTTTAGTTTATTGAGAGATATTTTTACTGATTCCCTATCTCACACTTGATCTCACAGAACATTTCAGTGTCTGGTGATTTTGTTCAAAGTGTCTTCTTTTGAACTGCTTAGCTCTGCTGATATAACACCTAATATTTTTTTTTGTTGCTTCCAAAAATCCCTGTTCAAAGATTTTAATTCCTCAAAAGTTTTTATTTCTGTGCTGTGAGTTTCCCTCTTAGATGTCGGTTCCTTAACTGAATTAGGCTGAAGTGGAAAGCCATATCTTTCTTTGCTATCCAAGAGTTCATTCATCTGAGCTCTTTTCCTGTTAGTTGACAGCATCACCCCCACCTTGCTCTTCAGCCTAGTGAGTTCTGCAGTCTTCCTCCACTGTCCTGTCTGAGTCCTTTCCATACCTAGGTCCTCACTCATAGAGGGACTACTCTTGTCCCTCTAGATCTGAAATAGTGTTGCATCCTTTTATTCCATTTTCTTCTATAATTCTGTTACGATTTCTCTGAGATAGATCTCCTGGTATGATTCCATCTTATTCCTCTCTTGTTATTCTTCACAGGGCCCTTATATATTACCAATACTAGTAATCTGACATAGAAAGGTACTTATTTCATCAAAGGTAGTATAGCTTTCCTTAGTTCTATTAGTTCTATGCCTTTCTTTGTCTGTGTTTTTCTCTCCAGATGAATTTTGAGTCATAGATACTGTACTTCAAGTCAGATACTTCTCTCATTCTACATGATCACCAAATGTTTGTGGGCTTTACAGTATTTACTTGTAGATAAATTTATTTTGATTTTATCTTTTGATTTTAGAGCTACTTTCAAATTTGTTTGTTTTCACATTTTATATACAATATAAGAGAAAGAGAAAGATGGCCTTTGAGAAAACTGTTGCTTTTTCTATGATGTAAAATTTTCTGTGAGTCACTGAAGTTTTCCTAGGAAGTATGCCTAGCTACAGCTTCTGGCTATAGTAAGGACAAATAATAAACGCCACATCATCTGGAAGAGTCTGGATTTGGCTTAAGCTTTGTCTGGTATTTAGTTTTCTACAAGCATGGTTGCTAACAAGTAAACAGAAGCAGTCCCATGGATTTTTAACTTTTGATTTATTCTCACCTTTTTGGAATCAGTAGGGAAGAGGACATTCCATCCCAGATGGGTTTGTCACACATCCCCAGATTTGCTACTAGGATTTTCACTTGTATATACATCTGAGTTACTGCGTTTGTAATAATCTTTAAAAATTATATAGCTGCATTAGAATATTCACTATATGAAACCATTTTATGATTTTTCGATAAGTTATCATACATTGATGACTACTTGTGGTCTTGTAACATCACTTTGATGCCTGAAAATTTTTCCTGACATCTATGTTACAAATTTTTATTCTGTCTGTATAAGTTAGGCCAGTATTTATAAATAAACTCCTACTATTGATTTTATTATTTTTATATTACCTTAATTTTCCCTTAGATTTATACTTGTTGGTAAGACATGAATTCAATTATACTGTAATTATTTTTATCATCAGTTTAATCAATTATTATTTTACAATTAAATAATATACTGACTCTTCTACTAAATTGTTATAGTAACGATTGGCATTCCAAGCATTACTATGAGTTATACAGAAAAGTTTTCTAATTAAATGATTTAGTGTTCTAAAACCAAACTTTAATAAAGTAATTACTTTGCTAATAATACAAAACTTATTATCTAAAAGGTGTGTAAGAACTTAACCTGAAAAGGTGTAAATGGAATTTATAAATATTAATGCTACATTCCTTTTAGTATCTTACATCTGGACCTTTATATTGGGTTAGAAAACTAGGCGAAGGATTTATAAAAATGAAAAGATTAACCCAGCAATGGCCAATACACCTAAGATAAGCAGAAAGGCAAGCCATGTTTAATCAAGGAAAGTAATGTTTTTCAAGAAGGATTTGTTTAGCTTCCATTATCCTATTACTTCTATCATTGTTCTGTTTTCAGATCAGGTTTATTCAGTAGTGAAGTAAGCATCAGAATTGGAGGAAGTTATTTTTTCTATCAAATGCTTTACAGCCACTTGCATCTCACACAATACACACATGTTTTCACAAATATGTTCTATGGTAGTCGTTATAGAGATTCAATATTTGAGGCTCACAAATACCAAAGCAAATGAGTATAAAACATAGTTTGCATCAAAGCTAGTGAATTTTCCCAATCTCATCCTCACACATGATGTCAACAACAGAATACCAGGAAAGCAGGGTTTTCAATGAGACGTTTTCAGAGGAATTCCAAAGAAAATACCACATAAAATCATTTATTTTGCAAGAAGGGTATGTTAGTCGATATGCAAACCGTTATTTAGATGTGAATGAAGTTTTTACATCCTTTTACTTTCCTAAGCTTGGCTATATAGTTAATTTTCTTTGAGTATACTATAGAAAACGCTGGATTTTGGTGCTGGAAGAAAATAGACATTTTGAACTTTAAATTTTTCCCTGTAGGTGATAACAATTCAAAGCATGGTGCTAGCCTCTGGAAATTTATTAAAATGAAGATTCTCATTTCAACTGGGAAAGGGAATACTTTGCATAACATACATTGCCCCAGGGACATGCACTATTTGTGTGTGTGTGTGTGTGTGTGTGTGTGTATGTGTGTAAAAAGTAAGTATCTGCATTTTGGGTAACTAAACCATGTTTATTTAAAAACAGGAATTTTCAAGTGAGAAAAAAGTTTAATTTGATGTAAGGAAAGGTTCTTAAGTGACCTAATAACTGTTAAAAACTTTCTACAAAGGTGTATATTTAAAAAAAAAACTATTAGATTATTAGACTAAATCAAGACTCCTAAATAGATGAGAGTGATCATACCGTATAACCCAATGATCTAACATAATGACTATTGGCTAATGAAACTTATTGGTGATTATTTCCCTGAAAAAAGTAATTTTATTTCAATTATAGATCTTCCATTTACTTTTTGTTGCTTAAAGGTCACTGAACTTTCATAACCTTTGTCTTCCTATATAGTCATTTCTCCTCTATTTGCAGAGTGTCAAAACTAGTGCAGAATGAAAATATGCTTTAAAGTAATTTTTATTTTTTGCATTGATAAATCCTTCTTGGATAAATTCAAAGTCCCAATAGATTCATCAGTGTCCTTAATGCTAGGACTGTAGTATATGTGTGCTCCTAAAATCTACCCATTGGCTTCTCTATTTTCTCCCTTTCCTCCTGCTCTCCCACCAACTGCCTTCCTCTTTTTCCTTCTCCACTTTCCACTTTCTGTTTCCCACACCCAGTCTTTATTTGTTTGTTTGTTTTTTTTTTATTTTATTTTTTGAGACAGGGTTTCTCTGTAGTTTTAAAGCCTGTCCTGAAACTCACTCTTGTAGACTAAGCTGGCCTCGAACTCACAGAGATCCACCTGCCTCTGCCTCCCGAGTGATTAAAGGCATGCACCATCATTGCCCAGCTTATATCTAGTCTTTGAAAAGCTACTGATACCTGGCTTAGCATAATTCACTGCTTTTTCATATTGGAGTAGCTAACAGATCTTCTCCTCAAATCTGACAGTGTAGAGTACTCACCATAGTAACCATTTGTTTTGTTTTAAGTGGAAGCAAAAGTAGCAGACACATTTATCTGTCCAAAAACAAGAATTATATGTCTTAAACAAAGCAAAGTGTTTACACCAGAAATATTAAAACTCTCAACATAAATGGATTCAGGTTTCTACAAGTTATCAGTGTTCTAATTAATCTCTTATTTGTGATGCGTGGGGACTAACAAAGTGTATGCCATCTAATAACTATAAAGAGCTAAAAATGGATGATGAGCTGAAGTATGTTTGTTTTCTATTCTATATGTTAATTCAAATTGTAATTTATTCATAGTTGAAAGATAGTTATATAAAATGACACAAAATAATATTTAGAAGGTGGTTCATATATACACTGGAATTGATCTTTCAATTTCTCTTAAGCAAATACATTTATCTAATACCTGAATATCAGTAGGGAAGGGCTTGTATTGAGTGGAGCCATATGGAACATGCCTTGGAAAAACATATGGATGGTTCCCTAGGTGATTACAGATAATAGAAGAAATAGAAATTGGGTTTCTATCTGTCTGTAAAACTGCCAGAGAAAGTCCAGTTAAAAAACAGATACCTAAAAGAGAAAGGAAAATAATATAAATATATATTTATATATTATATATAAATCTTATTTATATATATTTATAAATATATGTGAATAAAAGCAAAATGCTGGGAAGCAGAAATGAAAGAATTATTTTATCTCATTATAAGAAAGGCTTTAAAACTCACTCATAAGTGGATTCTAGCCATAAATAAAAGACATTGAGCCTATAATTCGTGATCCTAGAGAAGCTAAGTAAGAAGGTGAACCCAAAGAAAAACATACAGTTATTCTCCTGAATATTGGAATGAGACAAGTTTTCCAGGGAAAAATTGGAAACTTGGGGGTGGCGATGGAGTGGGGGTAAGGGGAAATGGGGAGTAAAAAGTGAGAAGGGGAGGATGGGGAGAGCTTGGGGGAACGGGACGGTTGGAATGGAGGAAGGGTGGATATGGGGTGGATAAGGGAGCCATTTTAGGGTTGGTGAGAAACTTGACTTTAGAGGTGTTCCCAGGTGTCCATGGAGATGTTCCCAGATAGATCCTTGGGCAGCTGAGGAGAGGGACCCTGATATGGTCCTATCCTATAGTCATACTGATGAATATCTTGTATATCACCATAAAAACTCCATCTGGCGATGGAAGAAGCTAGAGACAGAGACCCACACTGGAACACTGGACTGAACTCCTGAGGTCCAAATGAGGAGCAGAAGGAGGGAGAACATGAGCAAGGAAGTTAGGACCAGGAGTGCGCCCACCCACTGAGATGGTGGGGCTGATCTATTGGGAGCTCACCGAGGCCAGTTGGATGATGGAGCGTGCTATCAAACCGGACTCCCTGAACGTGGCTGACAAAGAACCCAAGGACAATGGCACTGGGTTCTGATCCTACTGCATGTACTGACTTTGTGGGAGCCTAGTCTGTTTGGATGCTGACCTTCCTAGTCCTGGATGGAGTGGGGAGGACCTTGGACTTCCCACAGGGCAGGGAACCCTGACTGCTCTTTGGACTGGAAGGGGAGGAAAAGGGGATGGGGGGAGTGGGAGGGAAATGGGAGGAGGGGAGGAGGTGGAAAATTTTAAAAGTGTTGGGATTGGGACTAAGGGTGAGGAAAGAGTATAATTATAGACAGTGAGAGAGTAGGAGCCAGAGGTGGGCTTGGGACCTGTCCAACTCCTCCCAGCTGTGTGTCTGTTCCTTCCTAATTCCAAAGTTACTTTTCATTAGACTTTTGAAACTGACTCTTTCATAAATGACCATTAAGATTTAATTTTTTTCTTATACTATGTTCGTAGTAATCTCCTTCTGGGAGCTGCCTCAGTTATTTGGCAATAAACTAGCTTTAAGAACCTCAAAAAAAAAAAGAAAAAAGAAAGGCTTTAGGGAAGAAGTACTAATCAGGTTTCATGTAATGAAATGATTGAAGACCTGGAAACTGGGAAGAGGTAAAGCCAAGTCAAAATATATTGAAGGAATGACTTAAACAGAAACATGAATGCAGAAATGAAAAATTGACAAGAATTACAAATTGCTGATTTTTTTCTGGATTATGAGTTATATTTGATCTTGTAAAAATGTATGTGACTCTAATTTTTTCAGTTAAACCAACTAAGGTGAATTTCTCTGTTCCCAACATAGTCCCACCTTACAAGATTATTCTTAACCTATTTGCAGAGCCACATACATTTTTACAAGGCCACTGTAGTTTAGCAACGAAAAAAGGAATTGTCTACTGAGTAGAGGCCCTTCCATAATAGCAACATGCAGCCATCCTTTTACTAGGTACGATTTGCCCACTGTTTCATCTGAGTCCTATTCACAGATTCAGCTGCATGAGAATTTCAGGTATGCTTTTTTTTTAGCTTCTATATAAAACCATGGTAGCAATGGTTAATAAATATTAATGAATCAATATAACATAAATTTAGAATTCTAGAAAGTTCGACTATGTTAGATTTTGCCAAGCATCCAGTGTGAAGCTACTCCTCGTTACAAACTAAAGAAGGAACATATTAAGGGCTGACTTTAGTAAAACTTATCTGCAGCCAGGTGGTGGTGGTACACTCCTTTATTCCCAGCACTCAAGAGGCAGAGGCAGGTGGATCTCTGAGTTTGAGGCCAGTCTGGTCTACAGAGCAAATTCCAGGACAACCAAGGCTGTTATACAGGAACCACTAACCTGCCTCCGAAGAAACAAAAATCAAAAAAAAAAAAAATAATTTAATCTTTTTAAAATTCTTCTCACATACGTTACACCTAGATCACAGTTTGCCTACTTTTCTCTCCCCCAGTCGTTCCCCCCACCTCCCCTTTACCCCACATCTACCCCTGTACCATTTCCCTTCAGAAAAGAGCAGGCATCCCAGGCATATCAACAAAACACGTCATAATATGCTAAAATAATACAAGCACAAACAATTATATCAAGGCTAATTGAGGTGACCCAATAAAAGGAAAAGTGTCCCACAAGCAGGCAAAAGAGTCAGAGACAGCCCCTGCTCCCGCTGTTAGGAATCCCAAAAGAACACCAACCTGCTCAGTCATAAAATGTGTGTACAGTATCTAGGTCAGACTCCTTCAGGCTCCCTGCTCTCTGTGAGCCTCCTTGGGTCCCAGTCAGTAATTCTGTGGGCCATGTTATCTTGATGACTCTGTCCTCTCTGGTTCCTCTACTCCTTCCTCCTTCCTCTCCACAGGACTCACCAAACTCTGCTGTTGAATTAGAAGCGGTGGGGCTGCGTCCCCGGCACCCGGCCGCCCGCATGGCTAGCTTATACCCAGAAATAATTACACGGAAACTGTATTCTTTCAAACACTGCCTGGCCCGGCTAGGTCCAGTTTCTTATTGGCTAGCTCTTACATATTGATCTAACCCATTTCTAATATTCTGTGTAGCCCGCGAGCTGGCTTACCAGAGAGGATCTTAACCTGCGTCTGTCTGGAGTGGGAGCATCATGGCGACTCACTCACTCAGCTTCTTTTTCCCAGCATTCTCCTCTGTCTACTCCGCCTACCTAATTTTCTGTCCTATGAGGGCCGAGGCAGTTTCTTTATTATTAACCAATGAAATCAACAGATAAGATACAAGACCCACCTCCATCACTCTGCTTAATGACTGACTGTGGAACAAGGCATCTGCTCCCATCAGTTGCTGGTTGAAGTTGCTAGTCTCTTTTATGAGTATTATGCTAGGATCTGGTCCCCGAACACTGCATGCAGGAAAAACTTCAGGCTGAAGGTTTTGTAACTGGGTTGGGTTTCCAATCCCTCTATTTCAGGCTTTGCCTGGTTACAGAGAATGGCTAGGTCAGGCCCTGTATCCTCCATTACTAGGAGTTTTTATTTGAGTTAATCTCATGGATTCCGTCGAGTTTCCACTGTACCAGCTTCCCACCTTTCCCCCGAAATACCCCCAAACTCCAGACATTTCTTTCAATATTTTCTCTCTCCCCAAGATGATCCTTTCTGTTCCCCACCCCACTCTTTCCAAGTCCACATGTAAATCTATTCTATTTCCTCTTCTCAGGGAGACCCCCCTTAAGATTTTCTTGTTACTTAGCCTCTCTGAGTCTGTGGACTTTACATGTTTATCTTTTACTTTGCAGGTAATATCCACTTATAAGTGAGTACATATCATGTTTATCTTTCTGGGTCTGGGTTTTCTCACTCAGGGTGATTTTTCAAGTTCCATGCATTTGCCTGCAAAATTTCATGATGTTATTGTTTTTAATAGCTGAACAATACTCCACATTGTGTGAAGGTATTGCATTTTCTTTATCCATTCTTTGGTTAAGGGACATCTACGTTGTTTCCGGTTTCTGTCAACAGACATAGTTGAGCAAGTATCCTTGAAATAGATGGAGTGTTGTTTGGGAGTGGTATCGCTGGATCTTGAGGTACTTGGATTCCCAGTTTTCTGGGAAACTGCCGTATTGATTTCCAAAGTGGCTGTATTAAGTTTGCCCTCCCACCAGGAGTAGATTGTTCCCTTTCTCCACATCATCTCCAGCATAAACAGTCCCTGATGCATTTTATCTTAGCCATTCTGGTAGGTGTAAGATGGAATCTCAGAGTCATTTTGTTTTGCATTTACGTGATGGCTAAGGATGTTGAACATTTCTTTAAGTGTTAAGACATCTTATTTCCTCTGTTGAGAATTCTCCATTTAAATCTCTATACCAATTTTTAATTGGCTTATTTAGTGTGCTGGTTTCATATGTTTTCCTGTCAGATATGGAGTTGATGAAAATATTTTCCCATTTTGTGGGTTGCATTTTTTCCAAATGGCTCTATCCTTTGTTTTACAGAAGTTTTTTTTCTGTTTCACGAGGTCTCATTTATTAATTTTTCTTCTTAGTGTTTGTGCTTTATTGGTATTATGTTCAGGAAACTGTCTCCTTTGCCAGTACATTCAAGGCCATTCTCCACTTTCTTTTCTATCATGTCAACAGCATCTGGATTTATGTTCAAGTCTTTGTTCCACTTGGACTTGAGTTTTGTTCTGGTTGATAGATTTGGATCAATATGCATTCTACATGCACACATCTGTTTGAACCAGCTCCATTTGTTGAAGATACTTCATTTTTTTTCCATTTTATATTTCTGTTCCTTTTTTCCATTGAAAACCAGGTCTCCATAGGTGTGTGTGTTTATGGCTGGGTCTTTGATTCAATTCTGTTTATCAATGTGCCAGTTTTATGCCAATAACATGCAGTTTTTATTAGTATATCTCTGTATTACAACTTGATGTCAGAGACAAATTTTACCTCTGGAAGTTTATTTATTGTTCCGAATTGTGTTAGATATTCTGGGGTTTTATTCCACATAAAGTTGAGTTGTTTCTGCAAGGTCTGTATTGGAGTTTTGAAGGGAATTATATTTAATCTTTAGATTGATTTTGGAAAGATAGCCATTTTTACTGTATTAATACTACCTACCTACGATAATGAGAATTATTACCATCTACTTGATCATGATAGATGATTTTTTATGTATTTTTGAATTCAGTTTGCCAGTATTTTATTGAGAATTTTTGATGCCATTTTCATGAGTGAGATTGGTCGGTAATTCTCTTTTTTGGCTGAATCTTTGTGCTGTTTTGGTATCAGGATATTCTTTCCTGGGAAAGACAAATAAGTCTACACCAGCTTTCTTCAGTAGAGAACAGTCTTTTTTTTAAAGTGTGTTTAGAGCATTGTGAATAGCAAGTTTTGTGGTGTCTAGATTCCATGACATTCCTTTGAGAACATCCATTATACGTTCCCATTCCATTTTATGCTATAATTTCATTTATCTGGACTCAATTGACATACATAATCTTATTTGCTTTTCATAGCTACTATTATCTGTTTCCTTAAAATTCATGTATTAAAATCTTTGTTCCTAAGGTTATAGTAATTAGGAAATGCAGACTTTGGAATACAATTAGGTTATAAAGACAGAATCATCATATAATGTGATTAGTGACTTCATAGAATGATATACTAGAAAGAGTCATGGTCCTTGCTACCATGCAGAAGTTGAGAAAACATTCTCATATGTAAAAAGGAGCTCTCATAAGACATAACATTTGCTTCATCTTTATCTCCAGCACCGCTCAGTCTAAAACTCTAAGAAACATGTATTTTTGTTGCTTGTAAGCCTCTTAGTCTACATTCTGTTTAAGTGCATGGATAGTCTAAAGAGCAGCTTCTAATTCCTCATTTATATTGTTATTTTGTTTGTTTTTGTTTTATAGGTGTGTGTGTGTGTGTGTGTGTGTGTGTGTGTGTGGTTGCGGCAGCATGTGTGTGAGTTGATGCACATGTACACATGTGTAGAGACTAGAGGTTGATACCAGTTGTCATCTTAAATGACTCTTGTCTCTACCTTTCTTACTACAAAAGATTATCTCAAAGAAGTTGGAGTTCATCAATTCTGGTTGCTGTGGCTAGCCAGACTGCTGGTCATTCCCTGTCTCTGCATTCCATGCTGAGATAACAGATGGGTTCCATGCACATATGGATTTTTACTTGGGTTCTGAGGTTGGGAATTCTAATTCACTCCCAGATTCATTTCTTCCCAAGCATACTGACACACTTTGGCACGTGCTTAAGTGGGTGGGCTTCATTAAGTGAGCATTTTCATCAATATTATGACTGTCATCTTATGAACTGACATTCCATCACTACAACTGTTGCTTTTCTTAAATATTCCTCTTCTCATTCCACAAACCAGTAAAACTACCCCTAAGTCACAGCTTGTTTCCATGGTTCTGACAGGGTAAACATAGGCTAGAATTATTAAAAATTATAATAAAAATCCAGTCTGCCTTTTCCACAATCTGTCTCTTTTTAGCCATTCTCTCTTGTCTCTAGATAATTGTTTCTTCTCTATATTGGCTGAATATACTTTTTATACACTTTACTCTCTGTTAGTATAAAACAACTATCAACAGAGAAATATGATGATGACACAATTTTCATACAAAACATGGTTATATGATATACTGGAATGCTATAAAATATTATTTTCCAAACAACATATGAATAGACTGAATTTACTGCTTTGACTTTAGAATTCACATAATATTTCAAAATCCAACCATAGTAGAGTAGTGAACAGTAATAAAAATAGAGTGAGATGTGTCAGCATACAAATAGTGTGTCCCATAAATACAGATTGAACATCAAAAAATTATGATAACCCCATCTATATGAAATAGTTTTCTAAATAGTGTGATTCAATAATATGTAAAATGCACATCTATATTCTAGTAGATTTTTTAAATTATAGTAATAGTCAAAACACATGAATATGAAAGTATCCAAATAAAATAATAGAACATTAATGTGTTTTCTCATTTAATATCTTTGCTATAAAAGACAGAAAAAACAAGATGCAAATTATCAAAGCTTATATATCATGAATGGTGATACTTTGGAAATCTTACACATTAATTTTGGAGCTCTTTGGCAATAAGTACTCAATGTGAACACTGTTAAAATTGTTTCTTTTCCTTAATAATAAGATCAAGTTTGTGATAATATAAGTGAATTCTTTGAAAATCTTCATTCAAATTTAGAAATTTCACGTAAAAGAAAGTTCATTACTACTTAGCCATATATTCATGTGGCCAATCTAACAAGTTAATTTTTAAATTGATAAACTCATGTAAAATAATTGATTGATTTATTTTGTAGCTTTCTTTTTCTGTCAAATCAATCAATATCAGCAATAATAGAAAGTTGGGCTTTATAAAACATATTTATGCCGGATTACTATCTATCTATCTATCTATCTATCTATCTATCTATCTATCTATCTATCTATCTACCTATTATCTATCTATCACCATTTATCTATCATCTCTCTCTCTCTATATATATATAGATATATATATTGACACCTATAAATTTTGTTTATATTTTGAAAAATTTAGTGTAATAATTAACAGAAGAATATAGCTCTTTTTACCAAAAATAGATACAATATTACAGAATTCTTCTTGCTTCATATGATTGAAAATAGGTCACAGAAAGGCAGCGTGAAACAACTTGTATTTTCTGAGAACTGCATTAAATAATTTTCTGTATTTTTCTCTAAAACTATAGTAAAAAAATTGGGTTCTTAGTCTTTGCAGTTACCATTTCTATCATAATAAAAATCAACGGAAAGAACCAAATAACCATTTTTCTAGGTCATGGGTTTTAGTTCTATGTATTTTCTTCTTGTTTGTCACTAAGTTTTCCAAATTTCCAATTTCCCTCCCAATTAAAACTCATTTTCTGATAAAGGTTATTATTTACTTAGTTAAATAATATTTTAAGTAAGACATTGGTACATGTACACTGAAAACTATGACCACCTACATTTATTTCACTGTTATCAGACCTCTGTGAACACTACCTTGGTTTTCTCTTTCTCGTTCCAATACTTTCCAAATAAATTAAAAATTACTAGGATGGCATTCCTTGTAAATCTATTTCAGTCATGTCTGTTATATTGTGGACTTTCTGTGGCATTAGGCACTAATTCAATGCAGTGGGGGCTTTCAGAAGAACATGGCTCAACAGTAGATTTGACAGTGTTTGTTGGTGTTAATATGTGTCTTTCTTTTTTTCATAAATATTTAGCAATTCTACAGTTTGTTTCATTAAATATCATCCCCAATGATGTAAGTACACCTAGTATGCATTTTATTTCATAAATTTCTCACTTTGTGTTGAATACGATTATGTATAAGGGGAGGAAATAGTTCTTCAAAATAGATTTCTTATTTTCTCACATCTTTTGTATTTTCAGATTTTACACTAACAATGAATTCCCAATCTTTGTTTTTCAATAAAATGAGTCATTTCTCTGTCCTTCTTAGCACAAGGTAATTTAAAAAACTCTCTTCAACAACCTTTATCCCCACTTGATGCAGTCCACTCTGCCTCTCCCATAAAATAGTAATAAATGAACAGAGTGGTGACCTTTTATAATGAGAAATATCACACTACTGCCTTTCCCACAGTGTGTCAAGAGCTCTTCCTCCTGAAAGATCAGAGGGAGCTGCCTTTTATGTTCTTCTTGCTATGAAATTGTTCAGTTCTCAAATTTGTCCTCGTCCTTTCATGTATAGAATCAGAAAAATTTAAATTCCCCATGTTCTATTAAGAAAATCAAAGTCTTTGGAAACTATTCATGTTTTATTTAAATGAACAATCATATAAATTATGTGTTGCCATTTGATTTATTAGACTTTTAAAGCTGTGGTCATATGCATTTGGTATGTATGTTTGTGTGTGTGTGTGTGTGTGTATTTAGATTTCTGAGTTATAAAACTTCATCCAAAATGCCCAAGACTCTAAAAAAATATAAGATATATTATAATGAATTGAGTCTTTGATTAAATAAGATTCATTTTGTTCTCAAAATATACAAACATCATTTATATTAAATCATACTTTTATTGTATTTACCAACACAGCAAAAGTAAAGCATCTGGAATTGGTGAGGTTTCAGGAAGCCATCCATCTACCATTCTTTTTGGAAGGGACCATGACTTTTCTAATCACTTTGGGCCAATAAATGTCAAATTAATGTTTTTAATGATAAAGTTAATTCTGAAATTTTCTTTAGTTATTTTTTGTAATATTGAGAATAAACTGCAGTTAAGTTTCTGTGGGAGGCAAGACTAATGATAACTACAAAACTATAAGAGAATATATGTGGAGTTTCTAAAACTGGAAAAAGCAAGCATAGCACTACTCTAATAATCATTGTCACAGAAGGTAAGTGTTTTTATAAATAATATATGCATTCGAATGCAGGAAAGAAAGTCTGTCACTGTTGTTAAAGCAAGCATCCAACAGTGTTTTACACATTCCAGTAAATATTTTTGCATGGCAGTTAAAAGGAAACTTTTGTCAGAGATAGCAGGATTCATCAGGGATGATTTTGTACACCCTACTATTCAACTTTGCAAAGCAGAGGGATAAATGCTTAGGGTTCAGGAAACAACACATCTAAACTTGTATTTTGGCAAATATATGGGAAAATCCAATCTCTCTGAACATCTGGAGGCTCCTATATATCCTGTTTCTGGGAAGCTGAGATTTAGCCCCTGTGGGAGAGAAGAAAACTTAAGTTCCTGATAGACTATAGCAAAGCAACCCAGAATACATCTCTGGTTTGCTTTGCTATAGAAAGAATATATTTAGAGGACCACTTAACATCAATTATAGAATATAAATGAGAAATTGATAGAAAACTAAAAATTTGTGGGTGATTTATAAATATCAAAAACATTTCCTGATTTTAGAAACAGAAATCAGATGTCAACAGGAAGCTTGAAATTCTACAACAGAAGTGGTAAATACGCTGAAAGAAGTACCTGAAAGAAAGCTGTGTTGGTCTGCAATATAGTTTCAAGGTAAGAGGGGGCTTGCCACCTGAGTCTGATGAACTGAGTTCAATCCCTGGAACCCATGTAAATGGGAGAGAGAACAAGTTCTATCAGGGGCCTCTGAGTGCCAGTCCCAGTGTCCCCTCAGGGTTCAGATAGAAGGCTCTCAGCAAGCGTGGGAGTTAGAAGGATCTGAGGGCAAAATGAACTCTACACTACATATTTTCCTGCATTAATTTCTTTGTTCTTCTCTGTTGTTTTACCTTATTCTGTAGAGTTTCCAGTTTATATACACATGCAAAACATTGGATGTCCCTTTATCTTTGAAAGACTCCTTTCCTGATGTTATGCCGAATGGAAGATAGTGGCATAGTCCTTGTGGGACAAAGAGATCAGTTGTGAAGCAAGTCCCAGCATATATTCTGTGTATCAGAACTATATAGCTAAACGGAAACTCATCTACCTGACCACCTAGATATATGTGCCCATAAGATTGAGATGTGATCATGAGATTACATATATACATCACATGAGATTACACTACACTACAGGTACTGGGAAAAAAACATAGCTGCTTCAGCAAAAGTGAGCAAAAGCTTTCAGAGTTGATGGTCCTGAAGACTGTCTGGACAGAAGATAACCATGCCTCTGGTGGGTTGACATGTGAACACTAGTTGCCACCTATTTCTTATAGCCTGTGATAATTTCAAAAGTTGTCCTCTGATCTTAGCATGAATAGTATTACAAAATGCAGACATGCACACACAAAACACACACACACACACACCACCGCCATCAACATCATCATCATAATCATCATATAATGCATGTACATATATATAGACCCCTTTCCCATGAATTATAAATAAAATAATGTTTACTAGAAACCAAACACCTATTTGGGAGCAATTAAAGGATATCTAATAGCAATGATTTATGCGAAGAAACATGATGACAGAAATTGTGATGAATGTTACATTTTTTCCAGGTTACTCCTCTGGAAAGTTCTGTGAATTGTTGTTATTTCATCAGGACACCTCTTCCTTTTTAATTGACTATTTCTCACAAAGCCATCAATGAACACAATGATTTCCTTCTCCACTTCATCTATTTTCTGTCACTGTCTTTACTTTTCCTAGTCATTTCAACATATATTCATTTGTTTTGTTCTAACTTCCTATTATATAATCTTTTTGGTTACTTCTTATTTATACCACAAGAAACTGAAAAACTAAGGGCGATCCATTGTGTAAACTCTAAGAGACAGGGAATTGGAACAGTTTCAAAACATACAAATGAGGGAAACTTCTGTAGTTGTGGTTCTGGATAACTGTTCTTGTTAACTGAAGTCTGTCAGCCCAGGACCTGGCTTTAGTTTTTGAAAGCTCACCATGAGAAAGGCTCCGGGCTTAACTAGGATCTCAAACACCCAGTGTGGTAGTTTGAATAGAAATGGCCCCCATAGGCTCACACATCTGAATGCTTGGTATGTATGGAGTGGCACTATTAGGAGGCATGGCCTTGTTGAGAGAAGTGTGTCAATGTAGGGGCAGGTTTTGAGGTCTCATATTCTTAAACTATGCCCATTGTTGCTCTTAATCTCCTTATGTTGCCTGTGGATCAGTTTGTAGAACTCTCAGCTCCTTTTCCAGCACCACATCTGCCTGCACACCACCATATCCTCCCATGATGATAATGGACTAAACCTCTGAACTGCAAGCCAGCCCCAATTAAATATTGTCCTGTGTAAGAATCATCATTGTCATGCTGTCTCTTCACAGCAATAGAAACCATAACCAAGATACCCAGTGTAATCACCAGCCAGCTAGTAAGATAGCCAGAACCACTACTACAGAAGTCAAAAAGCAAGGCTCGTACATTTAGAGACTTTCCCAGAATTATGAACTTTGATATATTCTTTACTTTGTTTGGCAGGTTGTACTGTCTATGTGCTGAGTTTTATGGCCAAAATGGTACTTCCATCATGGGGTCATCTGTGATAAGGTCTAGGGAACAGCTAGACTGGCATCATGTTACATTTCCCCTGGGTCTTAGTGACTGACTCAAACTTTGAACTAATCTTTCTTGAAATAGGTATAGTTTGTTCAAAGGATCATTAATTTGACTGAATTAATCCTTTGTTTTACACACTTTGCCACACATTTTAAGATGAAGAACCCACTCTTAATCCAATCATGATGAGAAACATGTGCCAAAACAGTGTTGATAGCAGAGAAGTTTGCCAGAACGAACAGAGAGGAGACAGGTACCAATTATCTGAACTATTTCTTTGTTTTGTAGGATTTTTTTTTTATCATGGTGTTCTGATAGTCTCATGCCAACTTCACACACACACACACACACACGAGATCTGACTATAAGACACTTTCTTAATTAGTTATTGATGGGAAAGTGTATAGCCCATGGTGTTTGGCTCAATCCCTGGGTGAATGAATGGCCCTGGGTTCTACAAGCAGCCCATGTGGAGCCAACCAGAAAGCAATACTCTCTAGAGCCTCTGCATCAGCTTTTTCCTCCACAGTCCTGCTTTCTTTGAGTTCCTTTGATGGTGAACAACAATGTGAAACTTTAAGCCAAATAACCCTCTCTTCCCCCACCAAAAAAAAAAAAAAAACTGAGAGAAACTTCTGTATATCCAAATGGTGACTGAATTAGTTTGTTTAAACATTTTATACAAAGAAGAAACATATCAATGACTATAGATCAATGAGGAGAACACTTGCCTAGCAGATAAGAACTCCTATTTTCCTACCCCAGCACCTTGTAAGCCAAGTGAAGTAGCAAAGTCCTGTAATTGTGATTCCTCTAGTTTGGAGACAAAGGGAGGAAGATCAGATATTGACTTATCATTTGCTACATCAAGAGCTCAAAACTACTCTGTTTCAAAACAAACAGACAAAAGACAAAACCCAAGAAAAATATGAGCAAGAAAAATGTATTTTGGTAAATCAGCCTTGTCACAGCATTCATTTTCACATTGAGTCACCCCAAGTCATCATGATTGAAAACTTTAATAGTTCACAATGGACAAAGAAAAGGAGGTAGAAAGAAAGTAGATTGCGATTAAAGGGTAACTCACCATCTGTGGTTTGAGTGAGTATGTCTCCTATTCATTCATATATTTGCTTATGTAGTGCCCAGTTCATGAACAATTTGGTAGGGTAAGGAGCTATGGCCTTGTTGGAGGAGCTGTTTTACTGTGGGTGGGCACTAAGGTTTCAAAAGTAAGGCTAGGCAAGTCTCTCTCTCTCCTCTCCTCTCCTCTCCTCTCCTCTCCTCTCCTCTCCTCTCCTCTCCTCTCCTCTCCTCTCCTCTCCTCTCCTCTCCTCTCCTCTCCTCTC
>NW_026067933.1:14061843-14127250 GCF_014885135.2 Alexandromys fortis
TCTCTCTCTCTCTCTCTCTCTCTCTCTCTCTCTCTCTCTCTTCTCTTTCTCCTCTCAATCTCTCTTTCTGCCTTCTGCTTGTTGATCATGATGCAGTTCTCGGTCACTTATCCAGCAGCATTCCTATTTGCCTGTTGCCATGCTCCCCACCTTAATGATAACTGACGAACCCTCTGGAAGCTTAAACAAGCCCCAGTTAAATTCTTTCTTTTATAGGGATTTCCTTGATCATGGTGTTTCTTCCCAGCAGTAGAGAACAGTAACCAAGACACTGTTTTTCCTTCTAATTTCTCAATGCTTTCTGAAGATTTTAAACTTTATCAGAATTAGATACTTTGATATTTCCCAGATTGTGTTAGGAAACTTCTTATCACAAAAAATAAGGGAAACAGTGATGTTTGAAGATAGTCAACCTTGACTTCTTGCCTTCACACACACATATACACTAACATAAACATACCAATACACAAATGTGCGCGCACACACACCATACATACATATGTCCAAAGAGAAAATGAAAACAAAATCTCTTTTCCTGCCACATTTCTAGAACTCAATTAGTTTTCACACTTCAGGTTCATTAATGAAGGTAGACTGGGAGAAAAGATTCTGATATGTCATATCAAGAACATATGGTAGTAAATTTTTACATTGTTCTCTGGAAGGTCTGCACTCAGTAGAAAATCTGGCAAGAATATATTTGAATAATGGGAAAGAGGGACATTTGAAGTTGTTTGAAACACAAACAGCTCTATGGTCCATTCCTTTTCTTTGAGACAGTATCTTACTGATCAGTCCAGAATGGCCTTGAACTGACTGTATTCAGGCTCACACTCATGGCAATCCTCCTGCTTCAGTGTGCTATGCACAGGGATAACAAAGGTGAGCCACCATATTCACATTTGTCTCTTTACTAAAATTGATTCATGTAGACGGTAGGTAATAAATACAGCCCTAGAAAAGGAAATGCTCACAATTTATATGTTGTAAATTTATTCTGGAATGATTTCTAATATCAGTTTAATGGGACCTAATATGTAATCTAGACAAATATCTTAGTAGGTGCTTCAGACACCACCCTTGCCCTTTCACTGGTGTGGTAACAGCTCTTATGTCGAGAAAGACAAGGGATGTACTGTAAGTCTACCTTATCTCTGACCAAAGTAGCAAATCAGAACAATGTACATCTGGGTCAGCCACATGAAGATTAGCGTTGTGCCCAAAGATGTAAAGGGTTCCCAAGCATCCCCATTGTAATTCCATCTCATTCCTGGTACCCAGATGGATCTGAAAAACACCTCAAAGAAGAATTGAAAAGTAATGAGTTAGAACAATTACACACAACAGCTCCAAAAATGGCATTCTAGAAAAATGAAAGAGCTAAATTTACATACTGAGAAGGATATGTGGCAGGGAAAATTGATCCAGGTGAGCAACACGACATTTCCTTGTGAAATTAGAAGAAAATGTAACACAAAAGAAACGGTCAAAGTTCCAAGGAGAAATATCAAATATCTTGTATGAATAAATGTCAACTTGGCTTCACATTTCTTTCCACAACATTTAACATCTTCAAACAATGAAATGACATAGATACAGAAAAAAGGAGGAAAAAGTGGGTTGTGCAGAGTACAGATGGGGGTGCTGATCCTATTACAAAGGTCAGTCAAGTAACTTTACACATGCCATTTTTAGGGGCTTTTTATACTTGAACTATTCTTGAAACATTCTTAAAGCATACATGCAAGACGATTAAAAATGCTGGGGAAACTACAGCTAAAGGATCTAACATGAGCATTTCGATATGAAAACAGAATTATAAATTGAGATGGTAGATTAGGAAGGTGAAAGAGAAAGTGAATGTTATAAATTTTGACAAAACTGATCTGTCAATATTTGATAGGGAGAAATGTTGAGAACTAAGTTTTCAGAATTCATTATTTCTAATAGAAGACTGTTAAACAGAGCAGTTTTGGTTTTCTACTTCAAGCACAGAAGTATCAGGGGGTTTTTACCACTGCACATATATTAAACTAGGAAAAAATCTTACTGACAAATACGCACCAATGGAAAAAAAAATTGAAGAAAGAGACTGTGGTTGATTCTATCTTTGCAGTATGGAAGAAAAATGTGTCCTATAAATGGAACAATCTTTGAAACACACAATATAAACTTAAACACACTAAAATTCAGTAAGACTTTATAAATACAAGAACTAAAAACAGGAACAATGAAACACACTGAAATGAAAAGGATTCATTAAAATACTTCATAATTGAGGGGAGAAAGTGCATTGAGCACCAGATATTCATCTATGCAAAATATGGGCTCATCTTGGAGAAATTATTTTAATTTTTAAAAGTTGAATCATATTACTTGTGTTTTTTACATGTGTGTGTACATGCCTGTGTGTGGGTGTATGTGTGTGTGTGTAGGTTGGAAAGTAAGAAGACAGATTCTCTTCTTCCATCATAGGATCTAGAAATGAACTCAGTTGTGTAGCACGCACTTTTATACCTTGTGCCATCACACAGGTACTTAGAGAGGTGACTTTTGTCTAATTTTCTCATATCTTGCAGCTACCTCTGACCTGGGACAATGTCAGCTATTTTTATAGTTCTGTCTTAACTTAGGAGTTACAACTACGGTAATAGCAAGGATTAGTTTTCCATATTATGTTGCTTGTTGTATGTTTTCAAGGCTGGCCACTGGTCCTGAAAACTAAGTAGTATGCTTTCCTGCTGAAGAATGTGTCTCCCTCTCAGCACTCCATAGTTGCCTGCAGTTTTGTCTAGGGTTGAGGCCTTCTGAACTTTCTTGTGTCCTCCTTTCAGGTCGTCTTTTGGCTGCTAAGCTGTTGAGAAATAACAGATTTAACGTCTCTGATATTCCTAGAAGAAACAATCTCACAGCAAACTGAGCAGGTTATATTTATATAAGCAGATTATACTTACATATGTATATATTTATATATGGTATATTTATATATCAATATATGTGTATGTAGACTATACACACACATGCAAACATGCATGATGCATGTATACATGCACATATAAAATTTAGTAAACTTTAGATACCGTGAATTTGAATGAGAGCAAGGGTCGGGATACAGTTGAGAGGTTGAAGGGAGTAAATTGTAACCTAATATAAAAAAAAATAAAACATTACAAAAAGAATTAGTTTTTCTAAGGTGCATTGATATTTTTATAAATTACTATCCTGGGGTGACTCACAAGCTCTGTATTGTCTGAAATAATGATTGCTAACTCATTACAAACCCCTAGGAATTTTAGCCATTCTATCTCATGTAGTGGTTCCATAGATAGAAAAATCTCTGCATTCTAAATGTTCTATCCTCTAGAGTAGAAAGTCCATTTGTACTTTTTAAAATATAAAATAGCTGTACAGTGGTTGGACATGCCTTTAATTCCAG
The DNA here is from genome assembly GCF_014885135.2 of Alexandromys fortis. Lineage (NCBI taxonomy): Eukaryota > Metazoa > Chordata > Mammalia > Rodentia > Cricetidae > Alexandromys > Alexandromys fortis. The sequence continues at coordinate 14,065,280 of NW_026067933.1, forward strand.
CACACAGGGGGCAGAGGCAGGTGGATCAGTAATACTTCAAGGCCTGCCTGGTCTACAGAGTGAGTTCTGGGACAGCCAGGGCTATTATACAGAGAATCCCTGTCTGGAAAAAACATATATGCATGTACATATATAATGATTATTTATATATAGTTATAAATATGTAATTATAAAATAATTATATGTGGTATATATTTTAGCAGAAATTATGATTGACTACTGTATTTTTTCTTTCTCATTTTTTCAATCTTTCTTTATTGTATCTTAAGTAAAATGGATCATATCATCCAATAAAAAAGCAATAAGGCACAAATATTTATATATGCATATATTTATGTTATATGTTTTTGTATATATTTTATGTGATATATTTGTTCATAATTTCTACTTATTTATAGATATTTATGTGTGTGTATATATATGATCTGACTTTGAGACTATGTGTGTGTATATATATGATCTGACTTTGAGACTATGGCAAAGAAACTGATAAATGCAAGAAAAAATTTCTACATTTAAGATGCCTGATACATGTCAGAAGTATATGGTTAGTCCTGGAATGACATGGTTTGATGTTTTTCAATAAATACACTTTCATAAGTAGAAAGAAATTACTCAGATACAATAGGGCCACAGAAAGTTCATAAACTAGTAACGTACTTATTTATTATCAAGTCACCATAGTCACATGCTCATTCCATCACAGATGGCAAGGTTGCTATAGGTTATACTCCCACCTGAATCTTCAACTTTCTCTGCCTCCAAAGATTTTCTTTCATTGAAAAAAATCAATGAGGCATTTCTAACAGAACTGTTTTATATATTTCTTCATTTATCTCAGTGGGGACTCCCAAGAGTCTGAGGGAAAGGTTATGAATACTAATTCACTCTATTTGCCTATTCCAAAAATCAATGGATCAGTTCTGTAGTCATAGCAACATGTTTTGTGACCTGTTCATGTCCTCCTTAATTAAAAATATAATTTTACTTTTTATAGACTGAAATGGCTTGAAGCACCCAGGCTAGAGGAAGTTCTTGTATCTCATTGTACTCAGTGCTATGGTCATAAGACCTTTAATTGTTAACTAGTCATTGTATTATCAGGTAAAGACAGTCATCTTGACCGGACACTTTGTCAAGGAATATTAAACAGAATATTTAAGGGCCTGCTTTGTTGGGGTTTCTGTTCTTCCCATTTCCCACAGCCGATAAGTCCCAAAGAAAATCACAGACATCTCCATAGGTTATAAAGTGATTGGCTCATTAGCTCAGGCTTCATACTAGCTCTTATAACTTATATTAGCCCATTATTCTAGTATATGTTAGCAATATGGCTCAGTACCTTTTTCAGTGGGGCAGGTCACGTCCTGTTTCTTTAGTATCTGGACAGGACTGCTGGAAGAGCTTCCTTTTCCCCAGAATACTCCTGTTCTCATTGCCCTGCCTCTGATTCCTGTCTGGTTATCCCACCTATACTCCCTGTCTGGCTACTGGCCAATCAGTGCTTAGTTAAAACATAATTAACAGAATACAGAATTGTCCCACTCCAATATATGACTTTTAAACTTGTATTTCTGTGTTCGGTTTTGTGTAATATGCTTTATTTTTTTCTATGATGATGTGGGATTCCACTCTGTATGCTAATATGTTTTATTACCATTGGCTAATAAACAAGCTGCTTTGGGCCTATGGCAATGCAGAATAGAGCAAGGTGGGAATTCCTAGTAGCAATAGAGGAGAAAAGGAGATAAAGTCAGGAGATGCAGTATAGCCTCTACAGGAGACAGGTGCCAAGCAGAACCTTACTGGTAGGCCACAACCACGTGGCAATACACAGATTAATAAAAATGGGTTAAGATAAAAGAGTTATCCAGGAGTATGCCTAAGTTCTTGGATAAGCAGTGTTGTAATTAATACAGTTTCCGTTTGATCTTTTCAGGGCAGCCAGGAATGAACAAGTAGTCTCCACCTACAAAAATGGCATGCCAACTTTGACTGACTATATCCACATAAAACCTGAGAGAGCTTGGGAAAGAATTCAAGACACAAAAACACTACAGTTAAGCAGAGCTTCATTTTCTCGGGTGGGCTCTGGTTTGCTAGAAGCAAGGAGGGCCATGATTCCTTGAAGAGAAGGCTTCCTGACTCAGCCATAGCAGTGAAAACTGCATGGCTCTTTTAAGAAGGCTTCTTGGTTCATGCTAGCTCCATGAACAGCTCTGGTTTTTTTGGGAGGTTAAATACTTGAATGGAGTTGTTGTGCAACATGCAAGTTTCTTGGTGGCAGCATAAGTCAAATTATTCCTAGGGTTGAGGTGGTGAGGATGACTCCCAAACAGTGGTCCAAGAGTTGGCAGTAAAGATACTTCTGCCATATTGAAAGACTGACAGAGGCAGAGCCAGTATCCAGGACCACTGAGACCAAGTTGTTTACCATTTTAAAAGTTCTCCTGGTCAGAAAATGATTACAGATATGCAATAAAGACAGATTCTGATAGAAATAAACTTCTGGATGGGTCACAGTGTGTTTAAAAATGTAAGTAGGCTTGAGAAAGAGGAAAAAAGTGTATAGACAGTTATAGAAATAGCTTATATAAATAGTTATATAAATAACTTTAAAAACTAAAGCAAAGTCTTTAAGGAGATGGAGTAAGATAGTCATAGATTAAAGGAGTAAAGATAATAAATAAACATTAAAAATAATAGAGTAAAAAGAAAAAATAAGCCACATAAAGATAGAAAATATACAGAGAGTCTGGATTATGTTTATTATCATGTCTTTGAATTTTTTGACTGTGAATGAGCTAAGTACAAAGAGACATTTCATTGGACAGGCTTCTAAGCTAAACCAACATATATATTTAAAATGCATCTTGATTTCAAAATTTGGATCTAAAAATATGTTGCTTGGGAAAAGAAGTCATGCTTTTGTTTCCACAGAGAATAGAAAGCTGTAGATTCCTTACCACCTAACATGGTTTGATCAAACAAGACCCCACGAAGCAATGGCCCAGACAGTCCAACATTCATGATAGCTTTATAACTGTTGGCTGAAATGGACCTACCACACAGAATACCCCATGAAAGACCTGATTTACAGCATCCCTAATCAACAGGAAATAGTGTAGAGAACAACACACAAATTTCCTAAATGATTGTTTTTAATTGTTTGTTTACATTTAAATGGGAGATAGAGATGAACATTTTGCACTGGTATGGGTTTTGGTTTATTGATACAAATTTAAGGTAATTTTATTATATGTATATTTCTGCTCTTGATTAAGGTACTGTATTTGTGCAGCTCACTAAAAATGTAATGTATAACTAAGAAATACAGGTTAACAGAAGTATTCTTCAAACCCTTCAAAGATGAACAGAATATTGCATTTAACATGTTTTAACAACTTAGGACTTTTCATAACAATGAGACATATCTGCTCCTGGCAGTACAAATCTAGTAGAGGATGATGGGCATCTAAGAGGCTCCTTGTATAGTTTTTTAGCCTTTTGGGCAAGAAACTGCTCTTGCCTGGATGGGTTGATGGTATGCTGTATGGCTGGACATGGAAGACCCACAGAAAAATGACTGCTGAACTTGCCTAAAGGTGAAAAAGTACTTTGGGGTTCTTGCTTCGTGATAGTCTGCCAGACATTCTGCAGAACCCAGAAGAAAGTGACTGACAAATTTTCAATCGAGATGAAACAGTCTTTCAAATTTCCTTATTCATGAAAAAGTCTGCTTGATACTACTAAGGTTCTGTAGGCTGAATATGGATGCCCCAATATTATAGAAGAACTTTGGGTAATTGTCCAGACAACGAAATGTCTCTGCCAATTGTAGAGTTTTAGTAGTTGTTTACAATGTGTTTCCTGTTTACTTAGGTAATATATCCTTCTGGGGACTTTGGTAGAGTTAACGAATAGATAGTTATAGTTTTCCTTAGTTATGATAAAAATAAATGAGATATAAATCTTTAGACTCATAAAATATGACAGATGATAGAGTATTTTCCTTAATTTGCCAAATGTAAATGCATTAAATATTGTAACTATAATTCTTGTTTGATAACTGTCTTGTTATATGTAATTTTACTATGTTAAAGCTAAAATCTTCTTTTTTATTTAGTTAGAAAATGGGAGATTATGTGGGCTTCCCCTCTGTATCCTATGAATATGTTTTAGTACAATTGGTTAATAAACAATCTGTCTTGGGCCTATGCTAGCACAGAATAGAGCAAGGTGGGAATTCCAAGCAGAGATAGAGGAGAAAAAAAGGTAGAATAAGCAAGACACCATGTAGCCACTGCAAGAGACAGACACCAGAGAGAAGCTTACTGTCACAAGCATGTGATGATAGACAGATTAATAGAAATTGGTTAATTTAAGATATAAGTGTTGCCGGGCGATGGTGGCTCACACCTTTAATCCCAGCACTCGGGAGGCAGAGGCAGGTGGATCTCTGTGAGTTCGAGACCAGCCTGGTCTACAGAGCTAGTTCCAGGACAGGCTCCAAAGCCACAGAGAAACCCTGTCTCGAAAAAAAAAAAAGATATCAGTGTTAGCCAGATATATTCCTAAACTACTGGCCAAGCATTGTTGTGATTAATACAGTTTCTGTGTGATTAGTTTGGGTCTGGGTGGCTGGGAACAAACAAGCAGTCTCTGTCTACACTATGATACTCTCATAGTACATTTAAGAAATGCAGTGATTCTTGGTTGATTTTGTGCAGAGAAAAAGAGAAATGAAAAAAGGCATGAGATTAGCACCAGGGATGGGGTGCACAATGACTTGTCAGGAAGAGATGATATATTTTACAGCACAAAGCAGACCTTTTTACTTTGTTGAGTTAAAAAATGCATAACCACTTCAAAACTTTCTACTTAATGATGATCAAACAGGACAGGCTCCGTTGCCTACAGAGGGTTTTTCATACCTTCAATCCTGTTGTATCCAGCTCATAAAACTCTGAAGGAAACAGATTGGTGAACAGCAGTCTCCTGGTCTTGGGACCACGAGCATGCTGTCTAACTTCTCAGCCCTTTGAACTTGAACCACCCCTACTAATCATGACTGATTTGGTAGGCTGAAGAGGACATTCCTGATGGCTTTGCTGATTAATGCCTTGTGGCATTTGTTCCAATTCCCTGTGACTTTCCATCTGGGTAAATAGCTGTCATCATTAGGTAATGGCTGCTTTGTTAGGATATCAAATTACTAAGCAGTTCCTACAATCTAGTGCTGATTTAACATGACTTGATTTAATAATTAGTTATGACTTTCCCATTTCCACTTCTAGATTATGCCAATTTAAAGTGTTCTTGTTTTGTTTTCTGTTTCCTCATTCTCTTGGCATTTATATTCCTTTACAAATATACTATATCATTTCTCAAAGAATGAAATAATAGCATAGTTCATGGCCACTATAATTTAACTGTCATCATTATCTTCCACAGTCAGAATATATGGCCCTTCCATCATAATTTGCATAGTTTCAGGAAGGGTAGCATCTTGAGATGAAGAAGAAATTTTTATATTAATCCCCATAAAAACATTAGCTTGTTTATTTAATTATAAATCATAATGTCATGTACTATTTTCACTGGACTAGGAGGAGATTATTATGGCAAGAGATCCCTAAATCTATTTTCAAAAGTTGTCTGACACTGAGCAGTGGTGGTACATGCTTATAATTCCAGCACTTGAGAGGGAGAGGCAGGCAGATCTCAGTAAGTCTGAGGCCAAACTGCTCTACAAAGCGAGTTCCAGGACAGCCAGGGTTATTACACAGAGAAAACCTGTCTTGAAACACCAAAAAAAAAAAAAAAATAGGAAAAGCTTTCTGATATGAGACTAGACTAGATAGCCCAGGGACCTAGATTGAGAAATTAAATACTATTATTCAGAAAGTAGAGGAAGAGGAGATGTAATGAGGAAGAGGCTGCTTGTTGGTTCCTTGCTGCTAAGCCCTGAAATAACCATATAAATACTGTATTAATTAAATCACTGCTTAGCCTAGTAGCTCTAGCTTCTTATTGGCTAATTCTTATATCTGAATTTAACCCATTTCTAGTAATCGGTGTATTGTCATATGGCTGTGGTTTACTGGGTAAAGTTCCATCCAGCTCCAGTGGGGCTATATGGCTTCTCTCTGACTCCACCTTCTCTCGCTCTTCATTCTGTTTAGTTTTCCCCCACCTAGCTCTCTTCTCCTATAGCTCTGTTATAGACCCAAAACACTTCCTTTATTCATTAATGGTAATCACAGCATACAAAGGAAAATCCCACATCAAGGAGAAGGATAAGAAGAAGAAGACTTAGGAGGAGGAAGAAAAATAAAATGAATCCTAAAGAAATTCTAGTATACTTATATATTCATGCCTTTTTCAGTCATCATTGGAGATGCTGCCTCCTGCAGTTGAGGAGAACAAATACGGAGACTCGTGGCAAGACATTATGTTGAGAGTGAAACACTCATTCCTAAATGGGATACCATGACCAACTCCCCTACCACAGGGCTCAGGGAATGCTGCTGAAGAAAAGACAGAATGAGTGTGAGAGTTACAGTGATAGAGAATATCCAGAAAACAACGTCCCTAAATCAACAAGATTGACACACATACCAACTCACAGAAATCGCGGCAGCACGAACAGTGCCTGAATAGGTCTACACAAGAAGGGGTCCTAGACCTGAAAGAAAGGGACACATGCTCTTTTCTGTCTTTTAGTGTTTTTTTTTTTTCCTGTGACAATTCACCATGACCACAAAGCAAGCTGTGGAGCAAACTGCTCATTCAGCTTACACTTCCACATTGATGTTCACCACTGAAAGAAGTCAGGACAAGAATTCAAACAGCATAGGTTCCTGGAGGCAGGAACCATGATGCTCCCTCAACTCTGCTTTCTTATAGAGCCCAGGACCACCAGCCCAGGAATGGCATCACCCACAATGGGCTGGTCCCTCCCCCAATAATCACTAAATGAGAAAATGCCTTGCAGCCAGATCTCATGAGGCCTTTCCTCAAATGAGGTTTCTTCCTCTCTGATGACTCTAGATTGTGTCAAGTTGACACACAAAATTGGCCAGTATATCATCTCTAAAACAAAAGCAATCTACAATTGATCACCACTTGCAAATGCCAATTTAGTTTCCTCCATGGTAGTTTCACTGAGAAGGAAATTACTCTTTAGAGTAGGCTGACTGCCCTGGAATAAATAGTTGGCCTGCAGAAAATGAAGTCAAAGGCAACTTTACAGATTCCTTATCTTAGAGTATCATGTCACCACAGCTTTCCCTTTTAAACGCATTTTGTCCCAATTTTTATTTTAATGTATATATATATATATATATATATATATATATTCTCACCTTTTACTCCACAGTTCCTTTGCACATATGTTGCTGTTTCCAATTTAATTTTTATGAGATTTCTGTGTGAGGTGACAAATGAGTCTGTTTCTTATGTCTTCTTTTGGGCTCTTTTTCTTCTATTTGTTTTTGCCTTTTGAAAGTATGTTGTTTTTTTTTTCTTATTATATTAAATCATTATCCCTTATAGGCCTGTTTGTTTTCATTTTTGAATATTTTTTTCTGAATAATAGTGTCTCCATCCATCTTGGTGTAGATATCCAGGATTTGGATCCAGACCTGGAGCCATGTAGAGGTGTGGGGTTTTAAGGGCCATGCTGCCAATGGATCCATGTTGATCTAAATAATCTACACTGCCAACCAATACTGTGGTGACATCCAGCCTGGGCTGCTGCCAAGGTCCATGTCTGGGTCCCATGGTTCAATCTGACCAGGGGTCTGTATTGATGTCCGTGGCCATAGAACCACTCAGCGCCACAGGGATCAAGGGCATGGACCACCATCCAGAACCAGATTAATGTCTGAGGGTTGAGCCTGTGCTGGGGCCATGCAGATTTGAGTAGCCTGCATTGCCACCCAGGGTCATTGCATTGTGTGAGTCTGGGCTGTTTCCAGGGGCCATACCTGACTTTGTGGCCTTGTCACAGTCACTGTATGTGTTAATGTCCATGGCTTCTGTCATCCCTGAAAGAAGTGAGGATAGATCTATACAGAGTTGAGCCTATTCCTCACTGTGTACGGCACTAGGGAGAACTGGCCCTGCCCCCCCCTCCCCACCAACTGCACCACTCTGGAGAGTGGGTCTTGCACCTCTCCAGAGCAGCACAGTAAAACTATCCCTGCTGGAGAGGATGCTGGAGTGGTGATAGCTAGTTTGTACAAATTAAACTTGCCTGAAGATCAGAGGGCAGAGATAGCCACAGCTAACCATAGAGGTCTGGAGGTCTGTACAGAGAGATAAGAAGTGATATGGCTGGGTAGATAGAGAAAGTGATAAGTTGGGAAGGAAAAGTAACTCATGTCTTTTTGGCAGGGGAGTGGAGAGATAAAAGTGTCATGGTTTTGCTACTTTGTCTCTCTCATATATCAGTATTTCCCTCAATATCTGACTGTGAGCTTTTATTATTAAATTCTGTTAGAACTCATGTTACTTATTGGAGCCCAATTTAAGAGCAGGAATTCAGAAAAAGCCACTTGTCCGTGGCTATGTAGCTACCAACACAGGCCACAGCTGCACACAGGGTTCCTGTCCCACATGGCTAGGCTTTCTTTCCTTGAGTGAGTTTGGGATTTTCCTCTTTTCACCACTCTGAAACAATTTCCAGCTGCCACCCAAACTCCAGAAGCCCCTGGATCCCAACACCAGAGGACTTAACAGCCCCAGACCGCTTGCCACCTGCTACACCTGCTTTTTCCACAAAACCCCTTGCATATTTTATAGATCTCTCTCTCTCTCTCTCTCTCTCTCTCTCTCTCTCTCTCTCTCTCTCTCTCAGACTTTCCTTATACCCCCTCCTCTCGGGCTGCTACTTGCAACTCATGACTACAAGCTAGAAGCCACAGTGTCCCCAGCTAGGCTGTTCATTGCCTGTGCTCTCCACTCAGACATGCAGTTCATTGACATCATAGGCAGATTTGCTAAAACAATTGGGAGTTTCTAAAGAGAGTAAGTAGTTAAAAGACAGAGATTCTTTTTCTCACATTAAAAAAATGAGAAACACTATTACTATGGAGGGATTTAGGATTCTGTATGATAATACGCTGAACAGTTTGAAAATGGAAAAATTAAATGAGAGGAAAACTAATTTAGATGCAATGTAATGTAATTTAGATGTTATGTAATGTCAATTATAAGCACTATCAATTTTATCATTTTTGCTTTTTCACTAAAAGTTTGGTTAATATGAGTGCTGAGATACAAGTCTTAAAAAATCTTAATAAAACAGATCAGAGAGATATTCAGGATCAGACAGAAAAAATTAATGTAGAGCCAAATTCAGCATTGCATTATAAGGTTAGACAGAAGCAGCCTAAAGTTTTCAAATGAACAACTTTAATTTATCCAGAAATTACCAAATGACAGATATCCCCAAGACTGTGTGAGAGTTAAATGACTCCTGTGGGGAAGTAATATTTTCATAAGCATACATTCACCTTTTGTGAAACAAATCTTAAACTCATGGTTAATTTGTAATGGAATTATCCATAGAGACTAGAAAGATTTGATTAACGTGATCCTGGAATCTGGTCCTTAATTACAGTGGGTGAACTGGTTGAAAAAGAAGAGCCTAAGACCATTTAATAGCAAAGTAGGAATAGAGGTATGGAAATCGCCCAAGACCAACTTCTTAGAGAGGGAGATTATGTTGATGTGCAAAGGCAATCTCTATATGATGACCACATCCTATATTTATGCTGCATAGCAGCTTTGAATGCTTGGGACAGAATTAAAAAGTGGTAAAGAAAATTGAGTCATTTACTAAAGTTATACAGGGTCCAAAGGAAGCCTTCATAGATTTCTTACAAAGACTGACTTTGGCAATAAGTAGAAGGATACCAGATTCAGAAGCTAGACAAATAATAATTAAATATTTGGCATTTAAAAATGCTAATGTACAATGCAAAGGGGTAATTAAGCTGTTATAGGCAAGATCAGTACATATGGAGGAATGGACCTGACACACAGCTAGTATTTATCTCATGACCATAATGATGCATAGACAGGAGAGGTAATTTTCAGAAGTTTGAAGAAAAAATTGAAATGGCAAATGTTTCAATTGTGGCAAACATGGTCACCTAGTAAGAGATTATAAACAGGATGTTCCTAGAAACAATGTTTTTTTCTAAGCATAATTCAAACAGAATCCCTCTTCCTTCTGAATTATACAGAATATTGAGACTTTATCAATTAGCAGGAATAGACCCAGCAAAAATTTTTGTAGCATTCATGAAAGATGAAATTGACAAATTATGGGCAGAGAGTTAACCCTGGCAAAGAGCTTGCAGCAATTTTGGAGAGATAGTAACAGCATGTATCCCAAAAGCAAGAGAATTCTACTTCCACAGAGAACTAACTGAATCCTTCTTCACATTGTATGGGAAAATATCTGGAGCCTCTACATTCTATAATGATGCAAGTAAATCAGAAAATGCAGATCACAAATCATAAATCCCTTATGATACTGTCCAAAACTCAAAATTATATGGTATTCTCATAGTACTAATGTTTTTTCTTTTTTCAAGAGAGGGTTTCTCTGTAGCTTTGGAGACTGTCCTGGAACTAGCTCTTATAAACTACACTGGCCTCAAATTCATAGAGTTCTGCATGCCTCTGCCTCCCAAGTGCTGGAGTTAAAGGTGTCTGCCACCACCATCTGATGGCGTAAGTCACAAACAATCCCACACCAGTTTGGAATTATGACCAATAGAGAGGTTATTTATTTAACGGGGAAAAATTTAGAGATCACCGTCCCAGACAACGGCCCTCTGTGCAATCAGGAAGGGAGCCTACTTCTGGCCAGAGAGCAAGTCAGGGCAGTTGCTGCTTTTTTAAAGAAAGAGAGACCACACCCCAATGGGCTGGTATCTCAGAAGCTATTGGCTGAAGAAGTGGAAGGAGCTCCCACAACAACCATCCAGACAGTGCTAGTATATTTTAAGGAAATGCTCAACAAAATTACTGATTCACAATGTACAGAAAGAGTAATTTTGCATATTGAAACTACTGAACTTATACCAGATGATACAGAATTGACTTTATTATTTATTCAGTTATAAGAAATAATCGAGAATAGGAATCATCTCATATACATAACACACATAAGAATCAATATGGGTTTGCCAGGTCTTCTAGCAAAACGTAATGCAGAAATTGATCAATTATTGACTGGAAATATGCTGGAGGCCCTTTTTCATAAAATACATCATGTCAATAACAATGGTTTAAAAAAGACTTTTTCATCATATGGTATTAGGTTAAGGAAATGTACTATTTGTTCTTTATACAACCAAGTACCACTATGAGAAGTAACCCAACTGGTACTCAAAGGAATGAAATATGGCAGATGGATGGGTTCCATTTTGTCAAACTTAGAAAACTAAAATATGTATGTACACCACAACATTGCAACCAATTCAGGTTTTCAATAAGCAACTGCTTTAAATTTGGAAATGGCTGATTTGGTAATCACATATTTGTTAGATGTTATGGCCATCATGGGCACACCTGTACAAATAAAGATAGACAATGGTCCAGCATATGTCTCTATGAAAATTTTGTAGTTTTTCCTTATTATAATATAAAGCATATTACAGGTAAACCGCACAATCCTACAGGGCAACCAGTTATAGAAACATCAAATTGAACTCTAAAGGATATGCTAAATAAACATAATAACAAAATAAGTGATGATAAAGACCCCTAGAAATAGATTTCATAATGTTTTATTAACTTTGAATTTTCTAAATATTAATGTGAAAGGAACAACAGCTGTGGAGAGACATTAGATAGTAGAAAAACTATGGAATTAAATCAGTCATTTATTTTAATGATATGCTAAACTCAGAATGGCAGCCAGGACATATGTTATGTTGGGGAAGGGGTTTTGCTTTTGTTTCCACAGGAGAAGAAAACCTATAGATACCATCAAAATTGAAGAATATTAGATTTGAATAAGAGATACTCCTTGATTAGAAGAGGTAATATTTAATCAAACAATGTGGCCATTCAATCTAAACTAACTGTAAACTAACAAATGCTTTCCATTTGATCAGATATAACTTGTCATAAGGGAACCCCGAAATTAGAATTGGGGAGTGTTTTTTTTTCATTTTTAGGAGAACAAAGACATTCAGCTAAGAAATCCAAAAACACTGAATATATAAGACATCTGAAGGAAAAGGACATATCCTGAAAAAAATGTCTCAAGGAAAAGAGTCAATTGATCTTTTGGAATATCACATTTCCATCAGTATAAAATTTCATAAATCTTCCCACATATTTGTTTCTGCTATTCTTTACAGACATACATAATACAAATGGTCTTTTTGTAGTTCCAGTCAACTTAAAAATTAAAACTGACTTTGGAGTTGGAGTGTGACTCTCTCCTTCTCTAAACCCAACCATGTTTATTAAAGTAAATGCCAAATCACTGTCTCATATGAGAAGAGACACAAAATTTAGAACAAAAGACAAATAAATTAAAGGACTAATTTATTGCCACTAATCTCATAATCCTTGATTGTATTTTGAGTCTTTTAAGATTTTCTTTAACCTCTTTGAGATCTGATATACATGACATTTTAAATGTCTAAGTTTTCTATAGTGAACCAAGACCATGTCCAACAGTGACATTTGAAGTCTCCAAAAAAAAAAAAAGGATGGGACCCCACAAGGACAATTCCACCAGGACTATGATAATACCACTAAGCTGAAAAACACTACCTAAAGATCAGCTTTGGACTAAAAATTGCTCAGGACAATTTTGAGTTGGCTGAGACAATCCAGCCTTACAGACTACTCCAGTCAGGACTTGAGACAAGCCATGCATTTCCCTTTACACAGAAACTAGACTAGACAACAAAAGTTATAGTTGCCTCTCCCAGGACTTGACAACTAACCCATAATTTTCTTTGTAGGTTCCCTAAGGATACCATCACCCTTATATAGCAGGAAGTAACTTTAAGAATATGGTACCTACATTCCTAAGAGGTGGAGTAAGTAGCTTTTTGTTGTTGTTGTTTAATGGGTTATGGATATTTGTTATTGTTTAGGGGGGTTTGTTGCATGTTGTTAGCGGTTATAGTCAGGAAGAAAGTTGAACAAAAACAATTAGATTCAGAGTTCTTGCTTTGAAAAAAATGAGGAAGTGTATATATGTGATAGGATATCAGCCTCTACTGTATAAAGAAATAAGGGGGATATAGAAATTGAATTAAAAGATAGATTATTCAAACTACTTTTAAATTAAAAAGCTACTAGTTTTAAATATTGGCTTGGATTCTTTGTATATTGATACAAAATTGAGATTATTTTTGTTAGAACATAATGTGCTTACATTTGTAATCTTGTTCAAGGTATAGTAACTATGCAATTCATTTAACCTTATAATGCATATATTTAGCCCTTGAATGTTATTACCAAGTATTTAGGATAATAAGGAAATACAGGTTAATCACCTACTACAATAAAACTTGTAGTTATATTAAGTAGGTTTTCAAGGTCATATAAAGATATATTTTAGATAGACAGATCATCTTCAAGTATTTCAGATATGTAAAGAAGATGGCATTTCTTTTTTTATGACAATAAAACATGTCTGCTACTGAGAAAACCAATTTACTTCAGAGAAGATACAGTCATCGAAGACACTCCTTTTGTGGCAAATTTCAGCCACTGGCTAAGAAAGTGCTTTTGCCTTAATGGCTGACAGTATGCTGTACAGATTGGACAAGGAGGACACAAAAGAAATGATTGCCAAACTTTGCCAAGACAAGGTAGGACAACCCTTCAGAATATCCTGCTTCACAGAAATGTCTGTCAGATATGCTAGGCCTATAGACCAAATATGGGTACCCAAAATTTATAGAAGAACCTTGGATGATTGTACAGGTAGTTTGCTGTTTCCACCATTTCTCATATTTTTTGGATGTTGTTTGCTTGTAGTTCCTGTTTACTCATGTAATATTATTTCCTCATTGGATCTTTGATGAAGTTGAAGACTTAATAGTTACAGTTTTCCTTGTTATCAGATTCAGTAAAAGAAAGTCATTAAAGATCTATAAAGGTTGAGAGACATGAACAGATAGTTAATACAATCTAGAACAGAAAGTGAATTATGTACAATTTTTGGACTCACCAAGATAGGAGAGATATGGAGCATTTTCTCTGAATTCATCAATTGTTAATGGACTAGACATTGCTAATGAATTTATTACCTGCTTATATTATACATACCTGTTGTATCTATTGTATATAATTTTTCTTATGTTAGCAAAAATCTTTAAAAAAAAATAGAAAAAAATAGGAGAAATGCTGTGCTATCTTGTTTTTACAAATAAAGTTTGCCTGAATACCAGAGGGCAGAGCTAGCCACAGCTAACCATATAGGTCTACAGGTCTGTACACAGAGAGAGGACGTGATATGATTGGGCAGAGAAAGGAAGTGATAATGCTGGTGGAGAGAGGAACTCAGTTTCCCTTCATCTGGGAAGTGGAGAGGTAAGGTGACTGTGGTTTTGCTCCTTCATCTCTCTGATTTTTCAACATTTTCATCAATATCTGACTGAAGATTATATATATATATTAGAACTCCTGCTGCAGCAGAAGAACCAGCCCTGACTATTTGAGAGTGGGAGAGTCTACTCCTAACAGCACTCTGTACCTATCCTGGGCACCATAGTACAGCTGATCATAGATAAAAGTCCACATAGTACCACCTTCCTGTGATTGCAAGTCATGTAGGATATTTAGCTCCACCCTTCATCTACCATATGATGGGCTGAACAAGGGTGCAATGACCTCCCTCACTCCTCATCTCCTGTGGCAGGTGAGAGAGCTGGCCCTAAGGACATGGGAGTAGGAGAATTTTCATGGTTTCCAACCAACAGCATCACTAAACAGAGCAGGTCCTTCAACTCACCTGGGTAGCACATTAGAGTTGCCTCTGATGGTAGGAGTGCAGATAAGATGGCCCAGAGGGCATAAGAGAAGGAGAACTGACCCCATTACTCCTTATTTGCCATGCTGTTGCAACGGTGATTAAAAAAAAAATCCTCTCCCTCCTCTTGACCCTTGCCACCTTGACAGTTTGTCCCAGGGCCAGGAGAATGAGGCAGCTGGCTATGACCCCCACCAGCTGCAGAACATGGGAGAGAGGACCCTACACCTTGCTTGGGCAAAACAATAGAGTTGCCTCTATTCTTTCTCTGTTATAGCATTGGATGACATGTTTAACGGAAATAAGCTCTCTGTCCCAACCCCTTGCTAGCTGGGATGGGTGGGAGAGCCGACATCAGGGAGCATGAGAATGGAGGACTTGGCTTTTTTCCTCACCAACTGCAGCAATAGGGTGAATAGAGCAGGTCCTGTACCCCACCTGTTCAAAATAATAGAGCTGGCACTGGTGGGTGGGTGCAGATGAGCTAGACCCAACGGTGTGGGAGCAGGAGAACTTGCCCATTCCCTGCTGTGTGCTACATTGGGTAAGTTAGCTGAGGCAGTGCTGTAGAGCTTGACTGAGTGGTGATAATGAGGTAAAGCTAGCAGCCCGATCAATCTAGATACCACCCAGGCTCAGAACCAGGACTACAAGGAAACCCATGTTGCCCACCTCATCTATGAACTTCTAGAGCATGTGAAGGGGTCAGACTTTCAGAGTCAAAGTTCCAGGATCTCTAAGACATAAGGCAACAATAGGATATCCAAAAGGATTCCCAATCACGGTCCAGTATCAACAGTGTTGCAAAAACCAGATTCCTTGAACCAGAACAATGACTCACTGCGATGAACACTTACAAGTAAAGACTTTTTATTTGATCTTTGTTTTGTTTGGTTTTTATCTTGTTTTACTTTTAAATTTTGTTTCGTAGGGGAGGTTGCAAGGGTAAAGAGCAGAAGCTAGGGGATGGGGACATGAGTGGGATCAGGATGCATATTAGGAAATCCACAAAGAATTAATTAACATTTTTTACAAGAGAAAATAGTGTTTTTTTTCTTATACAATATATCTTGATTACAGTTTTCCCTTCCTCCACTCCTCCAAGGTCCTTTCCACATCTCTTCCCTCCATATCCACTCCCTACCTGTCTCTCATTAGAAAAGAGCTGGCTTCCAAGAGACAACAATCCCGCATGACAAAATAAAATATAATAAGATGAAACAAAAACTATCATTTGGATGTTGAACAAAGAAACTCAACAGGATGAAAAGTGTCCAAAGAACAGGAACAATAATTAGAGATCCACTTGTTGCTACAGTCAGGAGTCCCATAAAAATACTAATCTAGTAGCTATAATATATATGGAGAGAACCTGGCACAAAAGCATGTACGCCCTGTGCTTGACACTTCAGTCTATGAGACTTGTTTAGTTGATTCAGAGGGTCTTCTAAATGTCCTCTATCCCCTCTTATTCTTACAAACTTTCTGCCTCCTCTTCCATGGGATTCTCTGAGCTCTGAGGGGAGGTATTTGGTGGAACCCTTCCATTTAGACTCTCTCCACATAAAGGTGGCTGTGGATCTCTGCATCTGTTCCCATCGCTGATAATGACTGGATAAAGCAGTGATCTATGAGTATAGCAGAATATCATTAGCAGTCATTTTATTGATACTTTAAAAAGGATTTAGGCCAGCTGTTGGAGCTCACAAGACTGTACAGTGATGTACAGCTGACAGTATATTTCCATGAATTTTCTGGAAAACAATCTGCTTACAAAATCATTTTAGCAGTAAGGGGAAGAAATGGCCATCTGTGTTTATTAATGTATTTATAGTGCTGACATTCTGAACTGATTCAGTTACTGGGCAGGATAACAAACATTGTGTGTGTGTGTGTACATCAATGTGTGTATGTGTACATCAATGTGTGTGTGTTATGTAAATGAGAGAGTACGGGTGAAAGGAAAATGGAAGAAAAGAAGTTAAAAATGAAAGAAGAAAAAACTAACTCGAAAACAATTGATATAAAAATTGCTTCAGTTAATACTTCTTATACTGTTTTCACATAATTACACTACACAGATTTTGAGAAGAATTCAAATATTGAAAGGGAAAGGGATGGAGTTTGAACATGGCAGTTCTGGCAAAGAACTCATTATAACACAATATGTAATAGTTTATGCAATTTTTAGTACTTTTAGTTATTTGCCCTTCTTAGAGAAGATCCCACAGGGAAGTCAAGTGCATGGTGGGTTGGTGCTATACAGTTTCACAAAAGCCTACAATTGTCCTGGGAACACAACAACGGCATGCTCCTATATATTTTTTTCCAATTCATTTTCAGAGATGAGAGGTTGATTAAAGTAAGTCATGCTGATGTATTTAAAACATAGAGGTTGGCAGGTAAATGCAGGAAGACTATTTTTCCCCAAGTAGGTGCTTTTTAATCCTTTCAAAAAGTCCTTATTGGTTATTCCACTGCTTGCTTCATAAAGAGTGACTGTTATATACTTATTGATAGTAAGTTGATTTTGAATTTGATACACAAGAAACTGAGAAGTTGCCACTATTTTCAATTATGTTATACAAATCTTAGTACCTTAGGAATCTCATGTTGCAAGTTCAGTAGCATTGCTTATTTTTGCTCATTAATAGATAAGAAATCAAACAACACAACACTTATATTTCATAATACTTTACTTGCTACTGCTAAATATTTAATTCGTTACAGTACTGAAAACTTTGGACTTGATTGAAAATAAAAGTTTCAGTTTACTTATTTCATTGTATTACCAGGATTAACACTGTTCAGAGTAAATGAGTAAAGAATATTCCCAGGTGTCCAGGGAGATATCCCCAACTAGTTCCTTGGACAGTTGAGGAGAGGGAGCCTGAAATGTCCCTATCCTATAGTCATACTTCTATGATGGATATCTTGCATATCATCATAGAATCTCCATCTGGCGATGAAAGGAGATAGAGACAGAGACCCACATTGGAGCACCGGACTGAGATTCCAAGGTCCAAATGAGGAGCAGAAGGAGGGAGAACATGAGCAAGGAAGTCAGGACCGCGAGGGGTGCACCCACACACTGAGACAGTGGGATGTTCTATCGGGAACTCACCAAGGCCAGCTGGACTGGGTCTGAAAAACATGGGATAAAGCCGGACTCTCTGAACATGGCGGACAATAAGGGCTGCTGAGAAGTCAAGAACAATGGCACTGTGTTTTGATCCTACTGCATGTACTGGCTTTGTGGGAGCCTAGGCTTTTTGGATGCTCACCTTCCTAGACCTGGATGGAGGGGGGAGGACCTTGGACTTCCCACAGGGCAGGGAACCCTGACTGCTCTTCGGGCTGGAGAGGGAGGGGGAGGGGAAAAAGGGAGGGGAGAGGAGCGGGGGAGGGAAATGGGAGGTGGAGGCAGGGAGGAGGCAGAAATTTTTAATTAAAAAAAAGAATATTCATATGTCTGCCATGATAATCTGTATTTGAATTAATAAATCAAGGTGCTCCTTTGTAGCACCCTCTCTGCTAATAATCAGCTTGTGCCTTTAAACAAATGATAAACTTTCCTCCTAATCAAAAAAATGATAGGCTCCAGAGATAGTACTTTGGTGTCTGCCGGTTTAAACATCCCCAGATAACCTTCCTAGTCCATTCGTTCTTTTAGAAGTAACTAAGCCTCTGTGTAAAATAACTGAGAATTTAAGGTATGTTTTAAACAAACCTTCTTGTCATTTGTGACTTATTAATTTACCTACTCATAGTTAATCGTGTTCACACCCTTGTATTTTGTATATTTGTGCATATATTGTATGTATCTATATCCACATGTTATCTCAAATATTTGTTATCATAATGTTCCTTTATTCTTCCTTGTTTTCCTTTCTTTTCCTCTGATATCTTTCTTTGCTGCTGTTGTAATTGTTGTTCAAATCCCCCTATAATCTACTTCTTTCCCAGCTCCCTTGAAAGATCCAAGATATAACTCCCTTAGGTATTGAGTGTCATGCCACTTTCTTTTTTAATGCCCTGTAGATATTTATGATCTTTTGTATAAAATTGTGGTTATCAAAAAGTTATTTTTGTGTATTCTTTTAAAAGTAATTACAGTAGGAGGCAAACTGTCCACACTTGGCATTTTGTACTTTGTTATAAAATTATGCTATTTTAATGAAAACTTGAAATTCTTGATGTTCCAAACACTAAGCTGTTTCATTATTTTTTTTGTTGGGTATAAAGTGTAGAACAAAGCATTCTTTGATAGGAATTTATTTACACATTTTAGTTGATATTTCACTTATAGCATTTTGTAGATTATCTATTTTCCTTTTATAATGAACTATATAGGTATTCCTAGAGACATTGACCTTTTTCTGCTTTAACGTAAATATAAATGGCAAATATCTGCTTTTATGCATATTACACAGAGCTAGATAATTTTACTTATATATTTGACATCGAAGTTTTGAAATATCGACAAATGATTTATTTTCTTTTCATCTCCCTTTTAAAATATTTTCTGCTTTATTCATGATTCATGTGGCTTTTATCACAGTCACCAGGGCTTTAACCACACTTAGACATGATATTCTGTAAGTTACACAATCCCTTAAGTTTCTGTCATAGGTTTGAAATAATATGATATTTTCTCTGCTATAAAAATAATTAGGAGATTTCTTTATTTTTCAAAGGATTAAAGTGTGCACCTTTGTATAAGGTGTATACAAAGACATTGTATATTCATCATTAACATTGATCCATTAAATAAGACTCTGAGATAAATATTACTATTGGGTACATTTTCTGTGTGTATGTGTGTATGTTAGTGAGGATAGAGTAAATGACTAACACGTACACAGGCTAGTAATGACAGAACTGAGACGATTCAGTCCATATAGCTCAAGTTTTCAATTACTATTTTGTTTTGGTTTTGGTTTTGTTTGTCTTTGTGTGTGTGTGTGTGCATGCACACTCATGCAGGCATGTGTGTGTGTGAGTGAGTGTGTGTGTGTGTGTGTGTGTGTGTGTGTTCCTCTTTGTGCAGGATGCTCTGTCCCCCTAGAAATCAATACAATTTTCTGTGAAAAAGGTATTGGAAGTAATGAATATTCCATATTATTTTGAAATTTTATGTGCTTTGTCCAAGCTTGACTGATCTATTTCTCTTATACAAACTCAAAGCAGAGCTTTCAAAAGCATGAATGCCAGGCACAAAGCTCCTTTGTTAAGAGCAATTTTACCTCTTTATTTTATGAATACCTATCCTTTCCTGTACTGTAGAGTGCACATTTGGAACAGTAAGGAGTCCTATTATAAGATATTTACTGAATTGATTTTTTGAAACAGCAGAATTATTTCAGGCTTTAGAAGCAGAAGAAATGTTTAGAGAAGGCAATTGTCCTGTAAATAGTAATACAGTGTATTGAATGCAGCCCCAAACAGCTAGTGATAGAGAGAGACAGAATCAGTCACTAAATGACCATCATGGTTAATCTAGATGTTTAAGGTTGAACCTGGAAAGGTAGCTCAGCAGAGAGAGTGAGCTGCTATTCTCATTTTCAAGCATCCATATCAGGCAGCTCACAACTTCCTCTAATTCCATTTCCAAGGAATTGGACACGCTTTTTTGGTTTCTACAAACACATTCAGGCATGTGCACACACATGCGCATACACACACACAAATAAAACAAAGATAATATCTTAAAAATAAAATGAAATATTAAGGCAGTTATTCTTTTTTTTAAAATCTTACCTGAAAATTTATAATCAGAAAGGGTTTTTAATGAAGCCATTGAAATGAAGAGAAACAGTAACCTTAATTTTCTGTCGAATAGTACTCATTGACAATAAAATATATTTAATCTTTTATCTTTATTTTATCTGTATCATTATTTGTTTGAATAATGATGTATATAATGGATTTGACAATAACACTAAAAAAAACTAAAAACTAGGAGCACAGCTTATCCAAATGCAGTGTTTTGCAATTAATTGGGATAAAAAATGTTAAAAGTATAATGTTAGAAGTGAATTAAGTAATTAGATATATATCAGCATATATGCCAAACCCTTAGAATCCACATGTATTTCAGCATAGTATGACAATCAGTCTTTTGTTTCACTGGTTATCAGCTTTCCTCCTATAACCTGAGACATATGCATTTAAAAATGTCAGGCTTCCACAAACATGAATTTATTTGATCATTTAATTTTTAAATAACTATTAGTAATTTTCTACACATCAATAAGTCTCCTAGATTATTGTGTTAAAAAGGGTAGAATTTTTTTTCACTTTGTCTGGAACCCGCAGGCACATAGACAAGGAATAACAGTGAAATAAATGATTTGTTTATTTTGTTATAAATTCACTATGAAACTCGAGATGGCATTGAGGCCACTATTCTTCTGTCTCCCAAATTGAGATTATAGTCACTGGTCACTATTCTCCATTTTGTCTAAAATGACCTTCTCAGTAGGGACATACATAATGTGTTATAAAATGACTAATTGGAGTAAATCTGAATACATAAAAGTTTAAAGCAGTCTAGGGAAAACACAACTAAGATCAAAATATAAGAATATGGAAATAGCTGGGTGGTGACACAGGCTTTTAATCCCAGTACTTGGGAGGCAGAGTCAGGTGGATCTCCTTGAGTTTGAGGCCAGCTTGGTCTACAGAGTAAGTTCCAGGATAGTCAGGACTGTTACACAGAGAAACACTGTCTCAAGAAAGCAAATCAAAACGAAAGGACATAACAAAACAAAACAGAACAAAACAAAAATAATATGGGAAGAGAGTGGAAGGACATTTCAGAAAATGTAGATCAGGAAAAGGATTTTGCTAAGGAAACTGGCAAGTTGTTAGCCTGCATCAGAAAATTCGGAGTGTAGTGTGATGAAGAAGAGAGTTGTCAGCATGGTTGAAGATACAGAATGCATCTGAAATGTGTTTCTGAAAGAAAAGGAAAAGGAACGGATCAAAGATCTTGGTTATTTTTCTATGAAGAACCTTGAAGTCTACTTTTTTTTTCCACTTCTCTTTAGAAGAAGCTCCCTTATTCATTCCTCAGAGCTCAAGCTATGGGCCTTAATTTTGACATAGCTGCATGGTGGTGAATGATTCTAGAGTATCTGATTAACATCTTGCATCAAGGTTTAAAATCAACTTTAAATACTGGAAGATCCCTATTCCTTCTCAAACTAAAAAGCCTGCCAATGATAGCTTCTGCGTGTCTGCGAATATTTGATTCTTGTGGAAGCCCTAACAATGCCATGTGGTTCCAAGACTGACAATGAACTTGATGACTGACTTTCTACTAAACTCGTTAATACATGTTATTTTTACAATCTTACTTCAATTGTTGCAAAATAATTTCCCATGACCTGGCACTTTACTTTTCAGGTAAAATCTTCTAAAAGATCCAACATTAAAAGAGTAAAATGTATTCGCATATGGAAATTCCTAGAATAAATCCCCACATAATTGTTCCATAAACAAATTCTGTAAACCAGAAACAGATGTGGGAAGTTGAACTTTGTATAAATAAAAATAAATATTAAACTGTGCAGTGGTTAAGAACTGATCTTATTACATGTTCATAATGATATTTTTAATTTTTCTTTCTTAATTATTGTTTCTTTAGTTTTCTGAGATTATAATACAGTTCCATCATGTCTTCCTTCCATATTTTCTCTTTTTAACTTTATTTGTTAAGTTTTTGCAGAATGTGGCATATCTGTTTTTGTTTTGTTTTTATTATTATAGATATTTTTTATTCCCCTAAATAAACTGATAATTAGAATTTGTTCACAAGTCTCCTAAAGATGAACTAATGTCAATATTTCTGAACCGTTTCTTAAAAAAATTATTAATTTATTACTCCACACAAACACTTTGGTGGTACCTTTAATTCCAACACTCAGGAGGAGAGGCAGGCAGATCATTGTGTGTTTGAGGTGAGCCTGGTCTACAGAGCAAGTTCCAGAACAGCCTGGGCTACACAAAAAATCCTTTCCTGAATACATAAAAAAATTGAAAATTAAAGATAAAAATAACCAAATGAAAAAAATGGTATACTGAACTAAACAGAGAATTCTCAAAAGAAGAATTTCAAATGACCGAAAGATATTAAGGACATGTTTTTCTTTCTTAGCTATCAGGGAAATGTAAATCAAAACAACTTTGAGATACCATCTTACACCTGTCAGAATGGCTAAGATCAAAAACACTAAAGATAGCTTATGCTGGAGAGGTTGTGGAACAAGGGGGAACACTCATCCATTGCTGGTGGGAATGCAAACTTGTGCAACCACTTTGGAAAGCAGTGTGGTAGTTTCTCAGAGAACTGGGAATCAACTTACCTCAAGATCCAGCAGTTCCACTCTTGGGAATATACCCAAAAGATGCTCAATCATACTAAAAAACGTTTCTTCAACTTTGTTCATAGGAGCATTATTTATAATAGCCAGAACCTGGAAACCACCTAGATGCCCCTCAACTGAAGAATGGATAAAGAAAGTGTGCCACATCTACACTAATATTAGAGTACTACTCAGTAGTAAAAAAGAAAAATAATGACATCTTGAATTTTGCATGCAACTGGACGGAATTAGAAAACATTATCCTGCATGAGGTAACCCGGACCCCAAAAAAATGAATATGGTATGTACTCACTCATAAGTGGATACTAGTCATAAACAAAGGACAAGGAGCCTATAGCTTACTATCCTAGAGAAACTAAGTAATAAGGTGAACCCAAGGAAAAACATATACAGACCTACCTGGAAATTAGAATCAGACAAAAATTTAGGAGCGGGGGGGGGGGAGTAGAAGGAATGGGATAAGGGTAGTTGAGGAGAACTTGAGGGAATAGGACAGTTGCAATGGAGGAAGGACAGATATGAGAGAGAGAGCCGAGGAAAGAGATATCTTAATTGAGGAAGCCATTATGGAGTTAGCAAGAAACCTGGCTCTAGAAAATGCCCAAGAACCCACAGGGATGACTCCAGCTAAGACCCTAAGCAATAGAGGAGAGGGTATCTGAACTGACCTTACCCTGTAGTCAGACTGATTATTATCTTAAATATCACCATAGAACCTTCTTCCAACAACAGATGGGAACAGAGGCAATCACCCACATCAGAGCCCTGGACTGAACTCCCAAGATCCAGTTGAAGAGTGGAAGGAGTGAGAGTATGAGTAAGGAATTCAAGATCATGAGGGGGTCATCCACAGAGACAGTTTGCTTGAGCTAATGTGAGTATGGGAACAAACAAGCTGCTTTGAAGGGGGTTGACAGCTGGGGCAGTCTGAGGGGCCACTGATAGTGACACTGGGATGTGTCTCTACTGCATATACCGGCTTCATGGGATCTTATTCTTTTTGGATGTAAACCTTGTTCAACCTAGAAGTAGTAGCGAGGGCCTTCAACTTTCTACAGGGCATGGTACATGACAGTCCCTTAGGGTTGGAGGGGTGGGGGCGGTGGGGGCAAGGGTCTGTGGAGGGAGAGGGAGGGGACGGAGAGAAGGAGAGGAAGTGGGAATTTGGATTTTTTTTAAAGTAATAATAAAAAAAGAAAGAAAGAAAAAAAGAAAGTAAGTCAGGAGAGGAAGTCAAGCAGGGCACGATGCTGGAGGGAGAAGATAACGCAGAAACCAATGGATAGGTGCTGCTTACTGGCTTTTCTGCCCTGGCTGGCTCAGTCTGCTTTCTTATATAAACCACAACTACCAGCTCAGTGCTGGAATCACTCACTGTGGCTGGGCTCTTTCCCAATGATCACTGATTGAGAAAATGTCTTACAGCTAAATCACATAGAGGCCTTTTCTCAAGGAGGTACCTTTATATCTGATGATTCTAGCTTGTGTCACACAAAAGCAGTCAATAAAATAGTTTACAAGAGAGTCAAAAGAGAGTTGTACACAACTTAAACTATAAACACATCTCTGATAACAGTATAGCAAAATAAATGAGGAAAATGGTGTCACATCTTTAAACTTTGTCATTTCCAATAAACTTGTGCTTTCTAATTGAAAAAAATAAAAGAATATCTGAGAAGACAGAACCTCGACTGAGAAAATGTTTCTATTCGATTAGCTTATAGGTAATTCTGTTGGAAATTTTCTTGATTAATGATTGACTTTCAGAAAGTTTAGTCCAATGGGAGTAGTGTCACCCCCAGGCAGGTTGTCCTGGAGCCATTAGGGAGCAGTAGAATCCCTAATTAAGACAATGAAAAATCTCCTTCAATCTACACTGTGATCGTGATACTTTGTGAAGTCTCTGTCTGGTTAGAGGGCTTACAGTGCATACTCTAGTGTGTTGAGATCAGAGTGCAGAGAAAGAGAAGCTTAGTTTTGTTTTGTGAGTGAGATCTTCTACCAAATGCCTAAGAATTCACAAAAGCTGATATTCTCTAGTCTGGCTTCCATTTAAAACAGTGCAGCAGACACCTCAGTGGCAAATCTTTTGAGACACTAGATACAACAGACAGGAGACCTAAGATTGTACTTATTACTCTTAAAAATATTAGATAAGTAAATATATTTTTAAATTTTATGAAAAATTTGTTATATAATAATAATCTATTGATATGTACACACGTCTATGAGGTTTAAGAAATATTTCTGAACCAAATTTGATAGCAGGGTTTTAAGCAATTTTATTTGTTACCAGTTATACTTCTTCAAATAAATAAAAAAGTGTGCATCTCCTTTGAGAACATGTTGCAAAATGATCATACCATCCTCATGAATAGACAATGAGGCTGGATGGGATTTTAATGCCACATGCATCCCTAAAGTGCTTTTTTATCACATCATTTTTATATTTTTTGCTGCTAGGAATTCTTGTATCTCCCAGTGCAATGTACTGCTCTAGGGGTTTAAGATCACATTTAAACTGAGAGGGATGAAGGAGAATAAAAATGAGGAATAAACTTGGCCTGACAAGACTAACAGTATAAAAATTTATAAATTTGTATGTAAGATTCATACTTTCTCAACTGGATCAACTTTCACCCAAAGAAGAAACAAAACCTACTATCTATTGATATGGTCATTATTTCAAAGGTTAGTTTTTCTGGCAATGAAGAATATTATTCTCAAAGGAATACTATAAAATACATGGGAAATAGGCAAGTTTGATAAGGAGTAGAGATGCCACAAATTTTATTCTTCATTGGAAGTAACTTTTGATAGGAACTACTAATATGCAGGAGTCATCAGATTTTTCTCAAGCCAGTAATAAATATTCATGGAAGTAATCTAGACAGATAAGAAAATAACTGGTTTGTGCATGTAAGCTTTGATCCTTTGATTTTAGGAGGGATTATTTTAGTAATGTGTTTTGAATTAAAAAAAGTTTTGAATCAGAGTTGAACAAATAGAGTGGGGAGTTGATCAGTTGGAGAAGTCTGAATCTGCTGGAACCCTGATAGCGCAACCTCTCTGAAATTCTCCCATCTTGGGACTCCTGGTGTACTGTCATTAACCTCTTTGTTTCAGGTTTGGACACATGCACAGCTTTAAAATTATTATAACTCAATTATCTAGCTGCATTCTTTCCTTTTGGGGGTTTTTACTTTGATATGAGACTTTAAACTTTACCTACATATTTAGTTTGCGATTGAGACTTGAGAGTTGCAAAGTTTATACTTATATAATAACTAATGACTATAAAAAGCTGTGTTAGTTGGGTTTATTCTGATTTCTCTTATTAAATACTGTTCTTACAGGTCAGTAGACAGTTTGTCATGATGGGGAGGATGTGATTTGCTTTCCTACTTCTGGGTGTGTCAAGAAGCAGACAGAGTCATAACGGCACTTGGCCCCACCCGCCCCCCTCTTTTTTAATCTGAACTAGATCCTAGCACGGGGGTCCTGTTCACATTCAATGTGGGTCTTATCCCTCAGTGAAGCATTTCTGGAAATACCTTCACAAGCACATCTAACACATAGAGTTTCTTAATTCAATCAAGTCACAATCCCAATTACCCTTACCAAATGCAAAACTGCTTTTGCTGCACTCTTGTGGACTCTATGCCACCATTACTAACTACTCAGGACAGAAACCTGGCTTTGATTACTGATTGAATCTTGGGGAGTATGTTTACCCCTGTAGTCTACATTTTCTTTCTCTAAAGAATGATGCTTCCAAATTCACAGTAATTCTTTGAGGATTAAGTTATCTAAGAATGAGTATATACTACATGCTCTAGAAACAATATTGATAGCATTATCTTCTTGCTAGGTTTATTTATAATATTTAATCTTTTATTTTTAACAATGATCAATGATTTTTTTGAGGCACTGGGAGTTGAACAAAAAGACAACACATAGACGGTGTCAGGCTAAATCTAAGACTTGGCCTTGTTTCTATGTTTTGCTCTGTGACTTCATTTTCATTTGAGAGAAAGGTCAGGCCTGAAAACAGCTCCAATATTCCTCTGTGTTTTGCTCTCCTAAGAGTTGAGAAAAATCTCTTTTCTTGGTCCTGCAATTGTTTAACTTGTGAATTTCTCTACATGTTTAGTTCATTCGCAACATTGTCCTTTAGTGTGCAAGTCCTTCTGTACGTGTATTGCTTTTATTAGTTAATGAACTAAACTGCTTTCAGCCAATGGCTTAACAGTGTAAAACCAGCCAGGAAATACAAACTGAGATGTATAGAGTGGGTAGGCAGAGTCAGTGAGAAGCCATGTAGCCACCCGAGCTACATGCCAAGTCAAGGTTCCACACTGGAACCTTGCTGGTAAGCCACAGCCACAGCCACATGGTAATACACAGAGCAATATAAATTAGTTAATTTAATATATAAGAGTAAGTCAGAACTACACTTAAGCTATTGGCCAAACAGTATTACAATTAGTACAGATTTCTGTGTGATTATTTTGGCTCTGGGCAGCTGGGAATGAATGAGCAGCCTCTGCCAACAAATTGGCACACCAGTGTGGTCTGAAATATTTGGGGCTAATGCCCACCACCCACTTTGGGTCTGGATGCTTTTGTGCCCACTTGGGGTCAGGGGCAACATAGCTGAGACCATGCCCACAGCTCAGTCATGCACAGATATTTCCTGCTGTCATGCACAGAGATATTTCCAAGCTATGTAGTGTGCTGCATAAGAGATTTACCTTTTACTCAGATAAAAAGGTTTATATGCTGCTTGGTGCTACCGAGAGTAGAGGTGGTGAGGACTGCTCTCACCAGACAATCTCAGAGGCAGTGAACAGACTTCCACCATGTTGGATTGGGCGGAGCCAAAAGACAAAGCAGCCTTGCAATTTTAGTCCTTGCTATACCTGCTTAGCATTTAAAAAAAATGCACCAGGTCAGAAAATAATTATAGATATTCACTAAAAACAGACTCAGGCAGAAATAAACCTCTGAATGGGTCACAGTCTGTTTTTTAAAAGTACATAGGCTTGAGATACAAAAAAAAGAGTATAGACAATTATAAATGGAAATAGGTTTTTTTAAAAAAATAAAACAGAGCCTTGAAATAGACACAGTGCAGACAGTCATAGATTATAGGAGAAAAGGAAAATAAGCCACATAGAGATGGAATATACACAGAGAGTCTGGATAATGTATACTATTGTATTTTCTTTGAATTATTTGACTGTGAGGGAGCTAAGTACAGAGAGACATTTCATTGCATGGCTGCTAAGCTAAACCAGTATGTGTATTATAAAGGAATCTTGACTTCAAAATTTGAGTTTAAGAATATGTTGCTTTGATACATTGAATACTAATACTAAAATAAAATGGTTGACATTATAAAATATCCATTACTTAAAAACTGAGCTATGGATGTCAGAACATAGTCCATACATGGTGTCACATGAGAGGAACTTTGAATGTGTGAGAAAAAAAAAAAGAGTCATGTGACCTCTGTTTCTTGAAAACATGAAATTGTTTTTAGAATGTATTTTTGCATTCCCCTCAGATTTAGGAAATAGGAGTGAGTTTACTTCAAATTATTCTAATTAAATGTTTAAAAAATTCTTTATATGCCCCCAAGGCAAAACCTGTTTTTGTGATGAGTGGCTTGTCTTGTGATTGTACACTTAGGTGATTCTTATTAACCCTCAGAGTATAAACTGGCAGATGCTCTGAGTAAAGTTGGCTATTGCAAGAGACTCTCATCCAACTCATTTTTAGGCCACCTGTCCCAGATTCACACTAACAACCAGAGTGGCATAAACATAGAGAGACTGAAGAGATGCCTCAGTGATTAAGAGTATATACTGCTCTTGTATAGGACCCAGCTTGGTTCCCAGCATCCACACTGTGCCATTTACAAGCACTGGTAACTCCAGTTCCAGAGGATTCTATAAGCGCTTCTGGACTTCATGAACACATACCCACAATCATAATTATTATTATTATTCATTAAAAACAAAACAAAACCCAACCAGCTAGTGCTGCTAAGATGGGTCACTAGGAAAAATACTTACAGTGTACCATATAACTTATCACTTCTCATATTAATATTTAATTTGTTCTTATTTGACCAACTGAAGCTTCTTAAAGTCAATTTTGGGATTTCTTTTTCTGTTTGCTTTTTTTAAGACAGGGTTTCTCTGTGTAGCTATGGCTGCCCTGAGACTCACTTTGTAGACCAGACTGGCCTCAAACTCATAGAGATCCGCCTACCTCTGCCTTACAAATGTTTGGCTTAAAGGTGTGAACCACGACCGCCAAGCATGTTTTACTTTTTCCTTTTCTTTATATCCCAGGAAGTTTTTAATTTCTTTCATTCTTTTGTCATTCAGTAATGAGCTATTTAATCTCCATGAGTGTGTTATTGACTAGAGATTTGTTTATTTTCAGTTTTAAGTTTTGTTGACTTATGGTCCAATAGAATATATAGATTTATTTCTGTCATTATGAATTTGTAAAAATTTGCTGTATATCCCAGGGTATAATCTGTGTTAGAGAAGTTTCATGAGCTGCTGAATAAAATTTTTATTCTTCAATGTTTGGGTAAAGTATTTTTATAAATATCTGTTAAGTCCAAAAAACAAACAAAAAGAATACGTTGCTTTGAAAAAGAGGTTCTACTTTTGTTTCCACAGAGGATGAGAACCTGTGGATTCCTTCCAGACTAATGTGGTTTGATCAAACAAAACCCTCTGAAACATTGGCCCAGATGGTCCAACATCCATAATGGTTTCAGGACTGATATCTGAGATGGATCTACCACATGGGATACCCCATTACAGACCTAATTAACAACACCCCCAATCAGCAGGAAGTAGTCTAGACAACAACATACAAATTTCCTAAATGATTGTTTGTAAATGCTTATTTATATTTAAAGGGGCATATGCTATAGATATGAGTACTTTGCATTGGTATGGATCTTGGTGTATTGATCCAAATTTAAGGTCAATTTTGCCATATGTATATTTTTGCTCTTGAATAGGATATTGTGTTTGTGCAACTCATTTAAAAATGTAATGTATAATTAAGAAATACAGGTTAATAGATAGTCATCTATAATAGTCAAGCTTGTAGTCATGTTAGTTAGGTTTTCATGATATATAGAGCTATGTTTCAGTTAGATAGATAATCTTCAAACCTTTCAAAGACTATGGAATATGGCATTTGAAACGTTTTTAAAACATTGGACATTTCATGACAGTGAGACACACCTGTTCCTGGCAACAACAATCTACTTCAAGAGGATGATGGGCATTGAAGAGGCTGCTCCTCATGGATTTTGTTAGCCATTTGGGCAAGAAATTTCTCTTGCCTTGACTGCTTTACTGGATTTGCAAGACCAACTACTTAAAGAAGGTGAGACATGAAACAGTCCTTCAGGGTTCTTGTTTCACTTAAGAGTCTGCCAGACATTCTGCAGGACCCAGAAGAAAGTGACTGACAAACTGTCAATATAGGTGGAAACAGTTTTTGAAATTTCCTTCTTCATAGGAAAGTCTGCCAGATATTATGGGCCAGTAGTCTGATGATGGATATTCCAAAGTTACAGAAGAACTTTGGGTGACTGTCCAGGCAGCAAGATGTCTCTGTTAATTCAAGAGTTTTGGAAGTTATGTACAATGCACTTTATGTTTACATAGGTAATTTTATATGCTTCTGGAGTCTTTCATGGAGCTGAAGAAAGATATTTATAATTATAAAAAATAGATTACATATAAAACTTTAGACTCACAAAAATATGATATTTGATAGAGTATTTTCCTTAATTAGCCAAATGTAAATGGACTAAGTGTTGTAACTATAATTCTTGTTTGGTAACTATTTTGTTGTATATAATTTTGCTTTGTTAAAGTTACAACCGTTTTTATTTACATAGAAAAGGACGAATGGTGTGGGAAGTCCTTCTGTATATGTGTGGTTATTATTGATTAATGAATAAAGCTAGTTCAGCCAGTGGCTTAGCAGAATAGTACGAGGTGGGAAAACTAAACTGAATGTTAGGAGAAACAAGGAAGAGTCAGTGAGACACCATGTAGCCACTTTCAGGAGATAAATGCACTGGAACCTTGAGGGTAAGCCCTAATTAATAGAAATGGGTTATTTTAAGATATAAGAGTTAGCCAGATATATGCTTAAGTAATTGGCTAAGCACTGATTTATATAATATAGTTTCTGGGTGATTATTTCATGGTCTGGGCAGCCAGAAGCAAATAGGCAGCCTCTGTCAACAGTTCTTCCAGACATAATGTAACAGTTTATGTAATTTAAAGGCAAACACTTTTGGTTTTAATGTCTTATGCCTTGCAAATAGCATTTATTTGAACAAAACTATTGACAAATATTGCCTCCTTGGTAGTTTGCTTGGTTTTGGTCAATGATTCTCATTCTTGAATATACCTTAATGTCACCCAATTAAAACTTTGGAAGTTTTAAGCCAGTCTGTTTAGTAACTCTGGAATGTTCCCAGATTTATGAGTGTCCAAATATTTTATTTGACTTCCAGGAAACAGTGAGCTACCAGACAGCTCAAAACCATTTTATGTTTTATTCATAGTTTGTTCAAAACATTTAAAATCTTAACCTATCCACCGAGTATAGAATGCCTAATACTTCCACAAACTGTTGGCTTTTATTTCATTTCTATGGATCTCTGTCAGTTTTTCAGTAAAGTATTTGGTTTTTCATTAATTAATTCTCATCAGTAGGGTATAGTTGACTTTGATAGCTATAAAATAATTTTAGATGGCATATCTCCACACAAGCTCCAGAAATATTTACCAATATTTAAGATAGAGGAGTTAGACAATAAAAATCACATTGAGATTTTTTCTTTCTCCTGGCTCCTTATTCAAACTAACCTTTCATATTTTTTCCAAGGAGATACTGAATTCCCAAGAAGCCTGGTGGGAGGAACACAATTAAAAAGAAGAGAGAGAGAGAGAGAGAGAGAGAGAGAGAGGAGAAAGGGGGCACAGACAGATCAAACGTGGCCTTGCTCATTTAAAATGGCACTGCATGCTGGAAGTCTTATCATTTTAAACAGGTAAAATTTGAGTAGCAGTGACAAGAACATTGTTACTTTGTCTCTCTGTGTGGTGGAAAGCTGTATGGACTCCACAGCACAGTGGCCTCAGTCACATTACACAAGCTACAAGGACCCACTTGTTAAAATTGTGCATTTAATGACCAAACAGGTTCTGAAAAGCCATTGATGAATGTTCCTTTCATTACCATAATACCTGCATTTTTCACTTCTCTATGGTTTGAAAGTCCCGTTTCTGTGGGGAAACAGTGGCTATTCTTTATAGTGAAGCTGTTCAGTCACATTTATGTTGACTCTTAACAGAGTCAATTTCCTCTCCACCAACCACAAGGTTCTGGGTCCTCAAAAAGCCTTCGGGCAGCTGACACCTGTGTTTTGCTTTATTATGAATATGACAAAAGTAGGTATTATGTAAGAGACTCATTTCAGAAATGCACAAAATTAATAATTCTCTGGCCTTTATTTCTAAGCTTTGTTATTTGGGAACTGAAGAAGAAAAGCAGGCAAGCTGAGGCCCTGATTCAGAAGAGAAATTTGAGTCTCAGACTGTTGGGTTATAGCAACTATGGAGTAACTTCAACTATAGAAAACTCTACATCTTTTTCCACTCTGAATTATAAAACTTTAAGCTTCCCTTGCTTCACAGACTAATTTCAACACAAAGGCATCTAATTTCTTTTCAGTATAAACTTGAGTTCCTTATACTGTGCCTGCTTACAGGCTCATGTGTCACCAACTGCTATTTCATTATTTCCTGACGTGTGTGTGTGTGTGTGTGTGTGTGTGTGTGTGTGCATTTGCGCACGTGGGTGTACACATGCATGATATGTGTGAATATGTGTGTGGTGGCCAGAATGCCTTGTCTTGAAACCCACCCATTGGATCAGTTTGTTTGAGGCAAGGGCTCTAACTGGGTTCTAGAGCTCTGCTTAGGCTAGCCAGGTTGCTCATCGAGCTGTGGAGATCTCCCTGTATCCATCTCCCTTTGCTGGCATTACAAACACACTGCAGCATCAGGCTTGGTTATGGGGATCTAGCTCCGGTCCTCATGCTTGTAAGGCAAGCACTGTGTTCACTGAGCCAACTCTTCAGCTCTTTCCAAACCATTGACAAGGACATTTCCCTTGTTAAAACAGCAGAAGGAAAGAAATTCCCAGTGTTTTAATTTATCCTCTTCTACTCAGACTGCTAAAACAACCAAACAACATGGCTTTGTTTTCTATTAACAGAATATATAATCTGAGTGCTTGAGACAATCCTATGTCTTTATTCCTTCTAATCTTTTTGCCTTTTCTAATATTGGCAAGCTATAACTGATTAGGTAAACTATATGTCCAAATTTAACTTATATGTCTAATTTAGATATACTTGACAGTTAATGGTAGTCTTATTCTCAAGTGCCTTTAAAGGTCTGAGAGTATGGCATTAAGCAAAAGAGCTTCCTATGACAGAGAGACATGCCAGCTCCTGCAACATCCTTCAGTTCCTCCAAGAAGATGCATGGTTGCAAAAGAACTTCCTTCTGGAGGCTTGCCTTTGTATATGGCAAAGTCACCCACACAGAAAAAAGTTGCCTTTCCCCTTATCAGCTGCTTGGACCCTGCCTGGAGTGTATGACACTGGAGATTGATTGTCTCATCCTACTAAGAAAGGCAGATTGAACCCTATCCACAAAAACAAATCTGTCAGGCCTCCTGGGCTTAACAGCTAAAGACAAGTACTGCTTCTAGACTGGTATTTGCCAAAGATGATGGAAAGACTTGGGATTGCCTGGGTAGCTGGAAAAGCTGCCTCTCTTCTGCTCAATTCTTTATCTCTCTAAGAGCTGTCTGATGGAATTTGATGACTTAGAGTACTCATAGTTCATTACTACATTAGTTAAATTTCCTGCTAAAAGTACAGGCAAGTGTTCCTCTTTCACAGCCTTTTTTCAGATGTAACTTCAGAGGTTCAAAAACTTAAATTTCCTCTAATTGTCTTCTAAAATGTTCATGCATTTTGACCTAAAGTCATACACAGCCTTTTGCTCTGACACCAAGATGTAAATCTTTTCCAGCTGTCTTATGAATAGATACCTGCAAGTTCCTGGGAGAAGTTCTGCTGTTCTATCAAGAACTCTGGTATGGTAAAAACTAATAGTATCCAGAGCCTATTTCAACCCCACCCATTGTTGCAATTTAAAGTAGTTCCACACTAGCCCAGAGTGAAGTATATAAAAGGTTTATTTATCAGAGAATAAATTCACAGAATAGTGATCCACAATCCTCTGCATGCTCTAGGAACTGGTACTGAATCCAGCAGTCAAAGGGCTTGTGCTCACTCCTACATCTGCATACATAGTACCCGAGACCATGCCCAAAGTGGACCAACATCCCAAAGGCCATTGACTGAAGGAGTTCTCACAGCAACCCACTTTTGAACATATTTTACAGGTCACTCTTTCTGCCTGGGCCAAGGTCAACCTGAATAGGGTTCTCCAGATATGCCGGCCCCTGCACCAGCTCCTGGGACTTCTCCATTCTTTTCCCCTCTCCAGGTTCAACAACATGCCTTCTCAGCTTACTCAAGAAACAGATGCCTAAGGTCTCCAAGATGGCAGTTAACCTGATGCTTCTCCACCCACATCTCCCAATGAGCATTAGCCCACCAACCCCAACTCTCCCATCCCCCATGTCATCCCATGCCAACAAAAAGCAGTCAAATATGAACCGGTATCCATATATCTGAAGGGTCTGGAATGTTTGTATGAAAGCCTAACTCCAGGCCCTAGCATCCATATACCCAAAGAATCTGGATTGTATGGGTGGAGACTTCACCCAAAGCTTTCTTCTATGGAGATGCCTCAGTCCAGATTATGCCCCCAAGAAAGCCTACCAAATTATGACACCTTCCCCAGAGATGCTCAAGACCACTTCTGCAGGGTATTCAAACTGCCCCTTAGAGAACAAACACTTGATTTTCTAGTCTTCCTTTCTCGTCTCCTCTCTGGAGGGCTGGAAAGCCATCTGGGAGCATTTTATCTATTAAACCCGGACTTCGGTAGGATTTGGTTTGGTGTAGATTATTGTATTGGTAGAAAGGCTTATTTGGTGTGCAGAAACTTTTCACTGGGCAGAACTCAGTATGTCTGCAGACATGCATGGTAATAGAGTATTGTTCACTACACATAAGCAAAAAAAATATTGACAAAGAAACAATTGTGATTAAGAGAGAAAAGCACTAATTTATAACAATTTTCTTAAATTTAAGCAACATTATTTAAGGAATTATACCTAATTAAAGAAAATGTTGCTATGTTAACCACTCAACACATACTTCCAGTGCAGTATTTATTCTGCAGCTTTTCTGAGAGAAGTGGCTGTTTCCTTTTTACTTCAGGAAACAGAGGGGAGAACTTCAAATGCTGGTGACTCCTGAATCGAGTTTGTAGAATTCTAATCTTTTTTCCTTTAAAGGCTTTTTCCTTTCATTAAGGGTAAGAAAGCACAATTCTTCTTAACTACTTTAGAAGCATAAGAATGAGTCGAACATGGCAATGTGAAAAGGTATATTGAGTATCTATCTAACAGTTGCCTTTAAATACAAATTTATCTTATTAGCATGCCGCACCTTCCTGTTTAGTGCTATGGGGTAGGTATTATAACATGTGGGAGTGGGAGTCAGGAGCTCAGAGGCCCAAGACAGATCTGCATATGGGTTTGGGGTTTGTTCCACTTCAAGCAAGATTCATCCCGCAGCTGGAGGCAAGTGAGGTGCCTTATTTTACACAAGGCTCCTACACAGGATATTATAAACGTGCTGAACAAAGTCATTCCAATGGCCTGTTCAGGTAACTACTTAATCTTTTGTACACAAAACACACACAAATGCACATAGGCACACACACTCCCAAGAACATACACATGCACATATAAACACATACACATACAGAGCCTTTAGGAAACTTTAACCTTTATTTTTGTCAAGATCAGATTTTTGTAGCTGACTTTAGGAATTTAGGGCAATCTAACTTGTTTATTAGCACTGATAAATGTATTCACTGGTATTTGCAAAATATTGTCCAAGCCTTTTTGAAAGCTCTCCAGATTTTCTAACTCCTCTCCCTATCTTCCTGTTTATTCATTCCACACGGTAAACTTTTTTTTTTTCTGTCAGAGGAACTTGTGCCAACAACACAGGCTATGATATGTTGTATTTGTTCCTGTATTTCTTTCCTCTATGTTTACCTTCTGTGACATAGATTTAACTTAATTAAAATATATAAGAGTTTTCAAATTGCAATCAAGTACTCAGGGAAAATCTATCCACAGCTGGCTTCTGAACATCAAAGCGATTTCTATAAACATGTTTAAAGGTGAAAATTTCATAATCAGGGAGGAGGCTGGTGTGACTCTTTTATAGGCACAAAGAATTCATGGGTTGCTCAGAGGCCTCAGAGTCATTATGAATCTCCATGAAATTCACAGGGTGATCCTTCTTTAATATTTAGAGATATATGAGTGTGTTGCTCTCTTTAACAACCATAATAATCATAAGGTATTTGCCTATTTTTAAAACGAAGAGTATGTATGTGTTCATTACTTTTCTATTGTGATAAAGCACTATGGCAAAGAAAACTTTACAGAGATGGAGTCTATGTAAGCTGTGGTTACACAGGACTAGAGTTCATGATGGTGAAGTGGAGGCAAGAGTCAGCACACATGGAGGCTGAAGCAGGAGCTGAGTCATGAATCACCTATATCTAGAAAGCAGAGAGAACTATCTAGAAATGTCACAGTGGCAAGTCTTTACACCTTCAAAGCTTCCTACATCAGTATCTTTCCATCTATGAGGTCACATCTACACCAACCCAAGCAGCACCACCAATTGAACAACATATACAAATTGCCTGAGAGTATTAGGAACTGTTTCATTAAAACTACTGCCATGTATTAATTAACACAACTTTTGACTGAGTGTAACTGCTTTCAGTACCTGTAGGCACCTGCACACCATTTTGTTCCTTTTTTTTTTTTTTTGAAGTCTTTTAATGTTTTATGTATTCTAACCTTAACATTTTGACACAGGTTCTGGATATGCCCCATTATGTTGAGTTTTGTCTTTATCCTGTTGTTTTTTTTTCATAAGTTCTCAGAGACATATTTATAGTTAGAGGCAATCTCTTGTATCCTTTCTTTCTTTTTTTTGATTCTTACAGGGTGAGATTTAAAGAAGATTTTAAAAATTTGAAATTTATAAAAAGAGAAGAAGAAAGTTTAGTTGGAATGCATTAGTCCCAATATGGTGCAAGCCATACTGTCTCATGTGCCTTAAACGGCAGCATCTAGACATGAAAAAGTATGAGAACAAAAATTAATATAGGCATTAAAAACCGAAAAATAGCTGGTGGAGTGGAACTCCTTTTAATTCTCTGTCTTTGAAATCCTCATTTTAAATTGAATGTTAATAAGTAAAACAGAAGCTGTGTCATTTGAACACTTGATTTGGATCTTTCCTCTAGACAAAATTCATCTCCACAAGATGTATGAATCATTACCACTCTCCCTTTTCCTTTAGGTTTTGGGGAATGTCATCTCAAAGAAACTTTCTTTCTTTGTATTTAGCACCCTCGATGTATGTTACACCTCAGACTCTTGTCTGCTTTGTGTGTCCTCTGCAATCATTCCAAATAGTTCACTTCTCTCTTTTGTAAATTGCCCATTTCTAAACTATAGAATTAGCCATTGAGGGATTATGTTTTTTTAATACAATTACTTCTATGTCCCAAGGATGAAGAACAGTGAAATATCAGTGCTTTGATTTAACACTGCAAAACTATGATGCAACTGTAAGTCAGAGGCAATTTCGTTTCACCTTTGGAAGTTCTCAGTGCAGCCATGACAGAGCCTCAGAAACCAAACCAGGTACTGCATTGATTCTTATCCTCTAGCATCAGAAGAAAAGTTTTACCAACACTAGGATATTGTAGGTGACTAAAGAACATGTGTCATCAAAATCTGTAAATGGTAACATTGAAACATTAAGAGGAAATAGTCTTCATTTTATTGACAGTCATTTATCTCAAGCCCTCTTGGAATACTCTTCCATTCTTTTATTTTGTGGTTGGATTTCCTCATCTTATTCATTATCTCCAGAATGGAGAGCTCTGCTTCACCCCATTCAAAATATGATGCTTAATACTGTAAAACCGAGAATCTCACACTCTCAACAAAGACTGGGGTAACAATTCAGTGTTTCATCCATTAACATAGACATTATGTCTGCAAAGCGTTTAAGTGTTTTTTCTCAAAGTCACTTATAAACAGTCGGTATTTTCCTTGAGAACTCTCTATTCACTCTCCGTCTCTTCTCTCTAGCTGAATGACCTTAATAGTTACTTCACAGAGAATATTTTTAATGATTTACTGCCATTTTACCCTGTTCAGAAACATTTAATGGAACACAGATTTTTCAACCTGAATCTTAACTTGCTATCAGCCAATTTGTGTTCCAGTAAATGTTTCTGAAGAGGATAAAATTGTCCTAAATCACTTAAAAACATAATTTATATGAAAAGATAGACCTGAGAAATTTATGAGATTACATAATGGAATCTGTAACATTGAGGGTTTTTTTTCATATCAGAGAAGCAAATGTCAGAAAAATTTCACTTTTAATGTAATAGAAGTTTTGTGACCTTGAAGCTCCAAATAGATTCTAGTCAATGACTTCTTAAAATTTGCCCTGGTTTCACTATGTTTTATAAAAAAGTTGTTTGTTTGTAGCCTCTTGTGAGAACTTAGTTTAGTACTTCCACATGGTTCAAAGTCTTCTCATTTTTGATCAGGGATTCATATATGACAGTAGCATTCTACTGCCTCTCAACCAGACAATGTCATCCAAAACCATTGGAGAGAAAGCATTGCTAAAAAAAAAATACATAGCAAATACCCACCAAATAGTTATTGAACAATGAATTAAGTAACATTAAGGGACATAGTGCCAGCATGCTGGCTTACTGTGGAAGTTGTGAAGTTCCAGTGATGTGGGATTTCCCTCTGTATGCTGTGATTACCATTAATGAATAAAGAAACTACTTTGGGCCTATAGCAGAGCTATAGAGGAACAGAACTAGGTGGGGAAAACTAAGCTAAATGCTGGAAGAAAGGAGGAAGATTCAGGGAGAAAACATGGGGCTGCTATTGGAACAGACACGGTGAAATTTTACTGGTAAACCATGACATTGTGGTGATGCACAGATTAATGAAGATGGGTTAAATTAAAATGTAATAGTTAGCCAATAAGAAGCTGGAGCTAATGGCCAAGTAGTGATTTAATTAATACATTTTCTGTGTGATTATTTCAGGGCTAAGTGGCCCGGAACCAACAAGCAGTCTGCTGCTACAAATGGTGCCCAATGTGAGGCACGAACTCATGACCCTGAGATTAAGAGTTTCACGCTCTGTTGACTGATACAAATAAGCCACATAAAGATGGAGAATACACATAGAGTCTGAATTATAAACATTATTATGTTTTCTTTTAGTTTTTTTGACTGTGCAGAAGCTAAGTACAGAGAGACATTTCATTGTATAAGTTGCTAATCTAAACCAACATATATACCTTGAAGGTATCTTAATTTCAAAATATGGATCTAAGGATATGTTGCTTTGGAAAATAGGTTCTTCTTTTGTTTCAACAGAGGATGAGAACCTGTGGAATCCTTCCAGTCTAGTGTGGTTTGATGGTCCACGATCCTTTCATGGGTTGCCTTAAACACCCCTCAAAAATTACTTTGCCCAATAAAGAGTAGGAAGCAGTTTGGAGGAAAACTATACCCATATTACCCAATATTGTTTGTAAATATTTCTTTACATTTAAAGGGAGACATGCTATAGAGATTTGCATTGGTATAGATTTTTGTTTATTGATACAAATTTAAGGTCAATTTTGTTATACTGGGTATATATTTTTGCTCTTGACTAAAATATTGTGCTTGTGTACCTCATTTTAAAATGTATAATTAAATAGTCATTTATAATTGTCAAGCTTGTAGTCATGTTAGATTTTCTAGATATACAGAGATGTATTTCAGATGGATAGGGATTCTTTAAATCTTTTAGAAACCTTCAGAATATGGCATTTAACATGTTTAAAAATTTAGGATCTTTCATAACAGTCAGGTACAGTCAGCAGCCAGCTACTTCAAGAGGAAGATGGGCATTGAAGAGTCTCCTTATGGAGTTTGTTAGCAATTTGGACAAGAAACTACTCTTGCCTAGATTGCTTTATGGCATGCTACATGAACTGGACACGCAGAATCCACAGAGAAATAACTGCTGAACTTGCCTAAAAGTGAGAAGATCCTTTGGAGTTCCTGCTTCATAAAAGAGTCTACTAGACATTTTGCTGGACACAGAAGAAAGTGACTGACAAACTGCCAATATAAGCAGAACTGTCTTTGATATTTCTTGCTTCATGTAAAGTCTTCTGGATCCTATGGGCCTGTAGGCTGAAGCTGGATGCCCTAATGGTACAGAAGAACTTTGGGTGACTGTTTAGCCAGTGAGATGTCTCTGTCAATTCTAGAGCTTTGGAAGTTGCTTACAATGAACTTATTGTTTACTTAGGTAATACTATATCCTTCTGGAGCCTTTGATGGATTGAAGAATTTATAGTTATAGTTTTCCTTAGTTATAATAAAAGATAAAGCAGATGTAAATATTGTAACTGTAATTCTTGCTTGATATATATTTTGTTATATGTAATTTTACTACGTTAAAGTTAAAACCTTTCTTTTTATTTAAACAGAAAAGGGGAGGTGATGTTGGATTTCTCTCTGTATGCTGAAATTACCATTAATGAATAAAGAAAATGCTTTGGGCCTATAGCAGAACTATAAGGGAATGGAGCTAGGTGGGGAAAACTAAGCTGAATGCTGGGAAAAGGGGGTGGGGTCAGGGAGAAGCCATGGAGCTGCCAATTGAAATAGACATACTGAAACTTTGTTGGTAGTCCAAGACCTCAGGGTGAGTACAGGTTAATGGAGATGGAATAAATTAATATGTAAGAGTTAGCAAATAAGAAGCTAGAGCTAATGGGCTAAATAGTGATTAATTAATGCAGTTTCTGTGTGATTATTTTGGGGCTAACTGGCTGGGAACCAACAAGCAGCCTGCTGCTATATTCTAAAGTTCTGAAAGTCATTTTGGGAGATATGTCTTTTAATTCTTTCTTCACATCTTGGAATCAGGAATCTCTCCATTTACTGAAAATAGAAACACAAAGTGCTCTGTGGGACATGTTTAATGTAAATATCTCATACAAATGTTACTATATTTTTTAAAAAGTATATCCAGATTTAACAGTTAAATTCAGTTATTGCTTTCAGAACAAATAGCTTTGACACATTTTCCCAGGTTGTTCAATCAGATTTTCCTTTCCCTAAGGCAACTTTTGGAATAGAGAAAGAAGTTCAGCCTGTCTTCATTTATCCTATTAGAATGTCAAGGTCTCTAACCACATTTGTGTAGGGCATATTGTTTAGGAACTCTGCAATACTGCAGTTTTTCTTCCTGCTCATAATTCTTATAATGTGTTTATGTTGCCCCTAGATAATAATTTCTCATCATTTTCTATTTTAGTAAGTGCATTTTGGTGTTTTTTTAATATACCACAGGGTTAGATCTCCCAATTACCAGTGACTGTTTTGATATTACACATCATATCCTAAGTGTATAAAGTTTTTCAGAATCTATTTCAGCCTAAAAGACCCAGTAGGCTCATATTAAATTCTGATTCTTCTACAACATTCCTCCTATATATGAACCTCTCTCTCTCTCTCTCTCTCTCTCTCTCTCTCTCTCTCTCTCTCTCTCTCTCTGTATGTGTGTGTATAAAATTTCACATATACCTGTCCCATCTCTCTCTCCTATATTCTCTCTTTCCCTCTCTCTATATGTACACTCTTTTAGGTCCCTCTTTTTTTCTTTGCTCCCTCTTTCCCTACTCCCTACTCACTATTGTTTCTTTTCCAAAAATAGTAAATGAAAGTATAACAGAAGCTAAATTTTACTAAATGTGGCATTAAGAATGCAGAGGCCAAGAAAGGAACTCTCAGAAGTATGGTGGAGGCTGGGAGATAGCTTATCACTTAAGAGTGATTGGTAATCTTCCAAAAGTCCTGAGTTTAATACCACCACCCTCAATGGGTGACTCATACTGATTGCAATCCAGTTTCAAGGGATTCAATATCAATTTCAGGCTTCTGTGAGTACATACACACATGTGGCAGATATATGGACATATATCTACACTCATAAATAAAGCTTAAATAAATCTTTAAAAAACAGAAAATCTCATAAGTATGAATGAATGCTTTTTTGTAGATTTTCCTTTGATGCCACAACAATCTAGCCATCTTCTTTCCAATTTTAATTGTTAGTGGTTTATTTCTCTGTATAAATGAGATAATGAGATTTGAGTATTGAAGGGGATAAATTTAATTGACATTGCCATAAACATCCACCTAAAGTAAGCTTTTACAAAACGACACTGCTGTTAGAAATTTTAACTGCATTGAAAGTGAATATAAATGGCTACCTTTTGTAACATTTCGTTAGACTTAGCTCTTTTGAGGATCCCTTTTCAATCAGTATTAAGCCAAAGATTCTTTTAAAAGACAAAAAAAATAACAAGTATATTTTGTGATTTCCCAATGTACTTTAACATTTCTCCTGTGGACTAGTTGATGTCAGTGCACACTTCAGGGTAAATTCACAAATGGCATAGAAACCGGCTGTGTTATGAGTATAGAGCATAACAGATATTTTTCAGGTAAAATAGTTTCAGTTTAGCAAATGGATTCTTTTGTGTTAGGATATACATCTTATCAGTGTTAGTACAACACTTTCTCAGGTACTATGATTATATACTTGCCAGTTGTTTATTATTGTCTCAAATAATATTTAAAAACCTGAGAAATTCACACCAATATGCTATAAATCACACAACAACAACAACTTTTGTGCCCACATGAAAGATTTTGTCACCCAAAATGTCTACTATAAACACTGTAACGTTCCAAGATAGAATATTTGCAACACGAACTTCTGCTGTGCCACACACTTGACCATCTCTCTCTTTTTCTAATTGGTTTTTGTGAGCTCTACTTTTTCTCTGCTCCCCTCCCTGCTTCTCCCCTCCCCTTCAACTTTCCCTCAAGGTCCCCATGCTTTCAATTTACTCAGGAGAGCTTGTCTTTTTCTATTTCCCATGTAGATTAGATCCTCTTAGCGTCCTCGTTGTTGTCTATATTCTCTGGCATTTTGATTTATGGGCTGGCTTTCTTTGCTTTATGTTTAAAAACCACTTATGAGTGAGTACATGTGATAATTGTCTTTCTGGGTCTGGGTAATGTCACTCAAAATGATGTTTTCCACCTCCATCCATTTTCCTGCAAAATTCAAGATGTTGTTATTTTTTTCTGCTGTGCTGTGCTCCATTGTGTAAATGTACCACATTTTTTCTTATCCATTCTTCAGTCAAGAGGCA
Source organism: Alexandromys fortis (assembly GCF_014885135.2). Classification (NCBI taxonomy): domain Eukaryota; kingdom Metazoa; phylum Chordata; class Mammalia; order Rodentia; family Cricetidae; genus Alexandromys; species Alexandromys fortis. The sequence goes on from NW_026067933.1 coordinate 14,109,339, forward strand.
TTTAGGTTGTTTCCAGATTCTGGCTATAACAAACAACGTTGCTGTGAACATTGTTAAGCATTTGTCCTTGTGGGACGATTGAGCATCCTTTGGATATGTACCCAAATGTAGTATTACTGTGTCCTGAGGACGGTTGTTTCCTAATTTTCTGAGAAATTGCCGCACTGTCATTCAAAGGGGCTGTAAAAGCTTGCATTCTCACCAGCGATGCAGAAGTGTTCCCTTTACCCTACAACCTCTCCAGCTTGACCATCTCTTGATGAGGAGCTCAGCTACTGAGCAGCAGGAGAAATTTGGTCATTTCTATGTATTTTTATTTGATCTAAATATGTTAGCATTATTTCATTTAGTGTTACTATCTCACTAGATTAGACACCTTAATATTTAACTATGTATAGATGCATACCAAATAAAAATATTTTCATTAATTATTACATCAATTACATTATGTATATTAAAACTACATTAAAATTTATTATGTGCCTTATTTAAATAAACCTTAGGATATTAAGGATTATATGGAATGTCTAATTATATTTTCTTTATAATTATTTAATTATAGTCATTATTTAACTTTTATTATCTACATAGTATTTTTTTCTGTTTCCCACTTTAGTAGCCAGATGACAACTGACTGCTTTTTAAATGATCAAATGTTATATTTCATTGTGTCATCACATGGCAATTTTTTACATACATCTGATCTGTAAAAATGAATTACCTGTGAATTTAGTTTGCCTGGATCAACTGAACTCCACACACAGTAGGTCCAAGAACTTTGTTCCAGCTGCAGTTGTTAGAATCTAAAAAACGTGACTGAATTGATTATGTATTTTTTATTCATATTAGTATGATACTATTTCTTTTAAGTCATCCTCATCAACTTGTTGGGGACCCTTCCCCAACCTCCTTGGTTATGGATGACCCTGGGTAGTGCCGCAGAAATCAGGACACAGGTGATGCAGAGTAGGAGATACAACTGTACCCTTTAATGCAAAGCCAGTGTTCTTTTTTTTTTTTTTTTTTTTTTTTTTTTTGGTTTTTCGTGACAGGGTTTCTCTGTGGCTTTGGAGCCTGTCCTGGAACTAGCTTTGTAGACTAGGCTGGTCTCGAACTCACAGAGATCCGCCTGCCTCTGCCTCCAGAGTGCTGGGATTAAAGGCGTGCACCACCATCGCCCGGCTCAGTGTTCTTTTTATAATACTCAAATCACTATTCAAACTAGGTTCCCATAATACATGAAAATAGTTTCAAGACTAGTCACTTGGTTGCGACTAATTTCAAGGTTTTCATGTCCTAGCTAATCTAAACAAAAAGCTCGGTGTTATGGGAATAACTCTTGTTGTAATATAATATGTAAAAACACCTCATCAGAAGACAAACCACAACCTAACCAGAGCCTTTGAACTACAGTGCACATCTGTGTTCTCAAGGACTGACCATTGGCAAGACACTCTACTGATGGGAGAGGTTTGCCTCCTCCCAACTTGGTTTGTCAAGCCTATCACCAAGAATGCTACTTCAAGTCTCCCTTGCACAGAGTTTCTGTGCAGTTCAAAACCAGCCCTCTACATCAACTTAGATCATAAAACCCTAGATGGACAAATTGAACAGAACTGCCATATATGCCCATGCATGCTTCAACATTGCCAGGGCATACATTTCAAATTTATTTAGTATGATACTTATTAAATTACATCATAGTTGTCCTTGGTTGTTTTAGACATTAGTCTAATCATCTTTGCACATGGATTGTAGTTTGGGAAGTGAGATATTTACTCTTCAAGGAAAAGACAAGAAGCAAAATTCATGCTTTATCTGTCTCAATATTTTAGATATGAAGAGTACTCTAGAGAAAGTAACTTTATGATATTTTATTATAATTGTGTTAATTTGAAAATTTAAATTAACGAGCAAGAATTGAATTAATTAAACATAAAAAAACATGACTTTTCTCTCTCCTTTCAACAGCTTTCTACTAACAATTCAGGAAAGATAGACTTTTACTTGGGCAAAAAAATTTCCTTCCTCAGAATGAAGCTGAAATGACAATTATAGTGGGTATTCAACTACTTTTGGTTATATTACAGAAAATTTGCCTTATGCACACTAAGTTGGTATTTATCTGGTCACTTTTCTCCATTGGATCTGCTATGCTTAAAAAAAAAAGTTCATTTTATGAGTGGAACTGGTTCTGCAGCATTTGTATTTATCAAGATTTGCTAAAACACTGATTATTTTTGTTCTGGTGTTTCATCTAATGCATGTGAAATATTGTTGGCTTGAGAAACAATGAAAAGCCCACATCGCACTCTAGAATCTTGCTGCCTGTAGAGTGGTTAACAATAGATAAAACATACATTCTTGGCATCCTTTGAGAAGAAGCTTGGAGAATTACGGCAGAATTACTTATGCCAAGCTTCAATGAAACTACAGAGTAAACTGTGATTCTTTATTTCACAGACTTTTTGTGTCTAAGAGCATTGCTTGTTATTAAGGCAGCAATGCTTTCTATGCTGATATTTGCTTGATGCTTGACAATGAGACAATAAAGTATGGAAAAGCCAGTACAGTTTCATAGGAGCGATAGAGCCTGCTTGACAAACAAAGAAAAATACATCCAATCCAGAAAATTGTTAACTGGAAGTTAAGCCTCCTAAAGAAATCAAAACATTCTTGCATAGCATGCTTTTCTCAATGTTTTATTTTCCATTACATATCTTTAAACTTCTCAGCATGTGCTTTATGTTGAAGAGTCAGCTGAACACATATTTCAGCTGTGATACAGTTTTACTGTTTACTATCAGAATAGCATTTATTCTGGTCAGCAGCCTTCCTTGCCTTGGGTATAGAAAGAAATTAGGAGATATAGCACAGATCAACAAGATAGAAGGGAATAAAAATACTTATTTCTTTTTGTTTCCAAGAAGAATATCATAATTATGTATGTATGTGAATAACATCTTTGTGGAGAAGTTATTATGTGGGAAATAAAAACAAGAATTTTTGTGATAAGGGGCAATTTTTACCATTAAAGTTTAGAAAACTGATAGTTGGTCCTGAAAAATAAATTATATTTAATGTTATAATATGGGCAGTTTGCCAAGGATAGCCAAAACAATCCTGTACAATAAAAAAAAAAAAACTTATGGAGGCATCTCAATCCCTGACTTCAAACTCTATTACAGAGCTACAGTACTGAAAAAAGCCTGTTATTGGCATAAAAACAGAGAGTAGGACCAGTGGAACTGAATCAACACCTGATTTGTAACAAAGAAACAAAAAATATCAAATGGAAAAGAGTAATCATGTTAAACAAATGGTGCTAGCATAACTGGATATCAAAATGTAGAAGAATGAAAATAGATCCATATCTATCACCATGGGGAAAAAAAAAACTCAAGTCCAAATGGATCAAAGACCTCAACATAAAGCCAGCCACACTGAACCTTATAGAAGAGAAAGTGGAAAGTACACTTGGACAAACTGACACAGGAGACCACTTCCCAAATATAACCCCAGCAGCACAGACACCGAGAGAAACAATTAATAAATGGGACCTCCTGGAACCGAAAAGCTTCTGTAAAGCAAAGGACACGGTCAACAAGACAAAACGACAGCTTACAGAATGGGAAAATATCTTTACTAACCTCACATCAGACAGATGTCTGATCTCCAAAATACACAAAGAACTCAGAAATTGGTCATCAAAAGAACAAATAATTCAATACAAAAAAAAAAAAATGGAGTACAGACCTAAACAGCAAACTCTCAACAGAGGAATATAAAATGGCTGAAAAACATTTAAGGAAATGCTCAGCATCCATTGTCATCAGAGAAAGGCAAATAAAAACAACTCTGTGATTTCATCTTACACCTATAAAAATGGCCAAGATCAAAAACACTGATGACAACTTATGCTGGAGAGGTTGTGGGGAAAAGGGAACATTCCTCCATTGCTGGTGGGAATGTAAGCTGATACAGCCCCTTTGGATGTCAGTGTGTCAATTTCTCAGAAAATTAGGAAACAACCATCCTCAAGACCCAGTATTACCTCTTTTGGGTATATATCCAAAGGATGCTCAATCGTGTCACAAGGACATATGCTCAACTATGTTCATAGAAGCATTGTTTGTCATAGCCGGAACCTAGAAACAACCTAACTGCCTCTTGACTAAAGAATGGATAAGGAAAATGTGGTACATTTGTACGATGAGGTACTACACAGCAGAAAAAATAATATCTTGAATTTTGCAGGCAAATGAATGGGGCTAGAAAACATCATTTTGAGTGAGGTAACCCAGACCCAGAAAGAAAACTATCACATGTATTTACTCATAGGTAGTTTTTAAACATAAAGCAAAGAAAACCAGCCCACAAATCACAATCCCAGAGAATATAGACAACAATGAGGACCCTAAGAGAGACTTACATAGATCTAATCTACATGGTAAGTAGAAAAATACAAGATCTCTTGAATAAATTGGGGACCTTGGGAGAAGGTTGAAAGGGAGGGGAGAGTCAGGGAGGGGAAGAGAAAAAGGTAGATCTCAATACTAATCAATAAAAAAAAGAGAGACAAGAATCACCAGAAGGGTGAGTGTGCACATTTTAAATAGGATCATTATTGCACAATTCTTCTATCAATCCTTAGATAATTAATAAAGATCATTATATGAGCACATTAGTATATATTCTAGGACCTTTGGAAATTCAATAAATTACCATCTTTAAAAATTAATAAGGGGGCAGTTTGCTACCTGATTATTTAAACAAGAATGGACACAATTTTTTTAATGAGGAGATATAATATGCTAAGTATCTTAAGTGGTTTTCATGTTACTAGGGACCACTATCAAAGAACAAAAAGCAGTTGAACATATCAAAGCCCATTCTATTAACAGCAGCAGAGTTTGTTTTTTGTTGTTTGTTTGTTTGTTTTGTCAGCACTGTCACTTATGAGTTTGTTCTATTATATCAATTAATAAATCTCATGTTAGCATATTACACTGGTATGTTTCAAAACACATCTTTGCTCTGGTAGTTGCGAAACTGGAATGAGGTTGCGAAGTGTAGCAGTGAGGATAAGCAGGAGTCTGATCATGGGTGGGTGAGAGCTTGCATGGTGGCTTACCGAATATAAAGATTTTAATTATTCGAGGTAGTGGAAAGTTATATTTAGTAGTGAGATATGACAAAATGATAAAAGGGTACAGAATGCTTTTTCAAATAATTATATTTTTACTCTCTGAATGATGTTATTATTTTATATTCATTTTATGGCCAATGACAAATTTGAAACTTTATCCAGGTTCTTTTTTTCCTCTATTATTTATTTATTTAAAAAAAAAACTCTTCTGATTTTATATCCCAATCCAAGTTCCCTCTCCCCCCCCATTCCAGCTCCCCAGACTTTCAACCCACCCTAGCCCCTATCCACTCGTCAGAGAGGGTAAGGCTTCCCATGAAGAGTCAGCAAAAACAGGACCAAGGACCACCCCACCAAATCTAGGCTGAGCAAAGTGTCCCGCCAAATAGAATGGGCTCCAAAAACACCAATCCAAACACTAGCTATTAAAAATCCTGGTCCCACTGCCAATGGCCATACAGATGAAGAAATAGAGCTCATCTCTTGCCTGCTAAACAGTTTGATAATTACTTGCACTCTTCTTATGGATGAAAAATAGCACTGATATTTTTTTTATTTTATTTTTATTGAAAATTTTTGCCTCCTCCCTACCTCCCTTTTCCCTTGCCTTACCCCCCCTCCCTATTCCTCTCCCCCTCCTTCTCCAGTCCAAAGAGCAGTCAGGGTTCCCTGCCCTGTGGGAAGTCCAAGGTCCTCCCCCCTCCATTCAGGTCTAGTAAAGTGAGCATCCAAACAGGCTAGGCTTCCACAAAGCCGCTACATGCAGTAGGATCAAAACCCAGTGCCATTGTCCTTGGCTTCTCAGCAGCCCTCATTGTCCACCATAGCACTGATATTTTAAAAAGAGTAGAATTATTCCTTTCTATGGTACCTAAATGAATTAAAGGAAATCTATCAAGTAAAGTTTTATTACTCCATGTTCAGAAATGATGAAACTGAGGTGATGAATTAAATGATTTTCATGAAGCCATGGAGCTATTAAATAGTAAAGATATTGTTCAGAGACAGAAGCCAATATTCTGAGAGACAAGTCTTGAAGGACATGTTATACTGACTCTACAAAGTACTGGCTTGGAAGACTATTTGATAGCCAATTTATTCTATTACTTTGTGACTTAAATGGCTGGGTTGACGTAATGTTCTTGTGACACTGCTTAGCACATATTGAATATTGGATATCTGTATAGACTTAGCATTTATTTATTATTAATGCACTGCCCTAGATGAAAAAACTACTCTTCATGGATATTTTTATTGGAAATAAAGCTTTGAACAATATCAATTTATTCTATTAGGATTTCATGCATTGATTGGGTGGTTGATTCTTGAGTCATGGGACATAGCCAGGACTACTGTTACCCAAGCTTCAGTTGATATAAATGTACCAGGTAGTTAACTGGCATGTGTGTAGCCTTAACTTGAATTTCTACACTAAGTTTCCCTGGGATCAAAGATAAATGGGCCCAATTTCTTCTTTGTGTGGTAAATTATCTTATCTCTAAATGCATTGATCATTTCTATATTAAGTTTAGATTAAGGCACGATTGGTTAGTCATACTGATTTCTAAAAGTCTTTTATTATATCAGTTACATGGTGTCCTTTTTCATATTTGGTATGTTTATTTTACTCTTCTCTGCTTATTTCTTGATTAGTCAAGTTATTTTCCTGATACTTTCAAATAACAATATCATTTTGTTATGGCTGATAGTTTTTTTTTATTTTAAGTTTTGTATTTTTTGAAGATTTTATACTTAACTACTATATTTTACAATAATGGTTGGGGCTCCAAATATTAAATGAATTCTGCTATTGCATTAAGCCTTTCCTTTCTATCTGAAGTTTGGCTTTTTTCATGTGGTTGTTGAAATGAAAATGACACCCATAGATTCATAGCCAGTGACATTATCTTATAATTGGCCTCTCAGTTTTTGCTTTATTGAATAATTAATTTTTTTCTATTTTGTGCCATTAAACCTGGAAATGTTAAAAGTAAACATGCACTGTTTTATTTGAAACTATTTGAAATGTATAGGATTCTATAGTTATAGTAAAAAACATCTCATATAATTTCTTTTCATTCCACGTCATACTTATCCACAATTATCATCCACATTGGAGTTTTGTCAGTATTCAGTTTTCAGCAGAATACTGTTGGATATAACTATCAGCTATTCCTTTAATCATGTACAATTCCACCTATTGTGCTCAAATATTAATATTTGTGTCTTCCACTTCTTGTACCTGTCATTTTTACTATGCCCAGTAGCTGCAGTTTCTATACTGTGAGCTTCTGGGGGCTACATAGTTTTATTGTGGAAATCTATTGGACAGAAGTTACAGAGCTTTACAATTCCTTATGATAACGGATGAAATTGAGAGGAATTATATGATTATAGTAAAAGTTGATAATATTTTGGAGGATTTACTGACATATTGAACTTATCTTGTATGTATATTTTGGCATCTACAGATATGGGCTAACGATTGTATTTTAGACATGTTCTAAACCTTGGGTGAAGTGTAGTGCAGGGGGAAAAATTTGCTGCTTTTCTATTAATTGTGACTCCAGATTCTTCACAGTGTGAGGAAATCTGTATCTGTTAAAGGAATTTTCATCCTACTTTTCTTCTCTTTATCCTGATTTGATTGATATTGGACAGATTTCCATTTCTATAATAGCTCCTTGAGGATAACATACAGTGAAATAAAAGAACAATAATCTATTCAAAAGTGTTATTTTCCCAGTTGAGAATCTGTTTGTAATAGTGCATATAAATATTTCAATCAACTAAATACCACATTGAAAAATGCCTGTGAGATCGATACTTGTTGAAAGAACACAGCAAACCCTTTGTGAGAAAGTCATGACTTGCTACATGTATTTTAAGACATAGAAACTTGTCTGGTGCTCACAAAGTTCCAAGGGTTATAGATTTTATGCCAAATGAAAGTAGTATTGATGTTGTTGAGAAGTAATAGAATTATGTCCTGTTAGCAATAAAAGAGAGGATGGTGTGGAAATAATTCATAGGTGTAAGTGAAATGAATTTCCTTCTTCTACTCTCAAAATCTTTCTCAACCTTCATACTGCACATTTCTCTTTTCTTCTTTATAACTCCTCATTCAATTGTACTTTAAATATTTCTTTAATGCCACGCTTGACCTCTTTTTTTTTGTTAAGACATCATTATCCACATTTTATGCTTACATTCAAGCTGATTAATGACTTCGTGCTACATAGTTTTAGAGATATTGTTTACTGTTTTGAATTAAGAAATGAAGTTGTAAGTTGTTCATATTATATTAAATAAATTTTTCTAATTTAAAGTTTATCCATATTGTCAGGTGCTATATTGAAATGCAGTGAGAGAGGGATACACACACACACACACACACACACACACACACACACACAGAGTGACAGAGAGAGATAGAGAGACAACAAAGTTAATCATAATTGGTTGAAATTAAGGATTTTAGACTCATTGAATGATCTTAATTGAGGTAATCAGTGTCATTTTGCAGTGACTGCAAAATTATTTATGTTTATTTATTGAAAAGTCTTGGAAATTTTTAATATTGCAAAGTGTGAACAGAATCTAGATTTTCCTATAAGTATCTGAACAAAAAAAATCCTTATGGCCGCATGAGGTGAAAAGGGGGGCCTTGTAGCCCATTTCTGTGATGACAAGACTTAATTGGGACACTTGATTTATTTGATCTTTGTTGCAGAAACAAAATGGGTAACTGGAATTATTTACATTTATAATAATGTAACATTATTACATTATTACATTTTTTCTCCAATAAATTTGAATTTAAGGAAATGGATGTTTATTTTACAATAGACACTAATGTTTAGGATATTTTCAATAACTTTTACTAATTTTACAGTGAGGATATAGCAGAAGACACTTTCTGATTTATGACTCTAATTTATTTAAGTTACCTTGTCAAATATATATCTAGTAAAATGTAGTAAATGTATCCTTATCATATTCTTGCATCATCTGTTGTAGCATTGTATATTAGTAAGAGTGCATTGTCACATGATTCAAAGTCAGACAAAACTCCCAGCCTTATAGAACTTGTTCTGTTTCATAAAAGTCCAGCAAATGACTGTTAAACAACACAGAAAGCTAATTGTTATAAAATATAGTCTCAAGAAGCCACAGTATTGTGAGTTCTGAATGAATAAAGTTATGTCTGAAATATAGATCACTGTTTTGTTCACAAGTAAAATAGACTTCTGACATCTCAGTGATAGCCTCTCTTACACGTATTTAGAATTCATCAATATGAGTAAATTCCTGTACTATGATGACAAGAAAGTGAAGAGATACTGAATAAGGTTGGATGAGGCATGAAAGCACTCTGAGAAGTGAACACACTCTGAAATGAATGGGGTGGATTTATCAACTGGAAAAGTAGATGGAACCCTACAGTAAGCAGTTATGAAGGTATCCAGGATTGAAGTTGTATGAGAAAAGGGATGACAAACCCCCACCCAGGGGAAACATGTGTTGAAGATAAAGACAGAAGCCATGAAATATAATTTTAAAATACAAAGGAAAAGTAGGACAACAATTCAAAATCTATCACAAAATTTTAAAAAGGAGAGAGTAGGAGATATACAACTACTATTGGCTTAGTATAACTAACTACCAAGAAAATATTTGTGCAGATTTAGTAATTAGGTGGGCTTTCATTATATGCTGATTGGTAGGGTAATTCTAAAACATATATTTCTTTATGTTAGTTAGCCTAAGGGAAGCTACAGGAAGACACAGTGTCAATCCACTTGCAGGGCTGGGATATAATGGTAGGTACTGTGTACAAGAGACCAAAGGTAGAGGACCTTCTTATAGAACGATGCCTTCAGAGAGCTAAGACTCGCAGTCCTTGTATACAGATTAACATGGATATGAGGGGCAGCTCCTTTTAATTAATAGGATTTGAATGCTATTCTTTAGTTTTATTCAGTTTTAAGTTTCTTTTCACTACTACAATGAGTTTTATAAAGCATAACTGTGAGATTGAATAATCAAATTTGTCGCTGGAAAAGATGTTCTTGTACATTAAAAAAGACTGAATAAGAAATTCTGATTCTCTCACTTTGAAAAGCTTGCTTATCCTCCAACCATGGTGGCTTATTCTGTTTTCATAAGTCAAATTGTGCTGTTTTCATAAGCCAGATCATTTCAATAGCTTCAAAAACAAGCACATATTGTGAATATATAGAGATTGAATTCTAAATGTCAATGGGTTCCATTTTAAGCTTAGAATATTAATCTTTAAGTCATTTAGACAATTCTACTGCAAGCTCCCTTTCTGGTTTTACAACCAAAGAAATATGTGCAGGAAATACTAGAAAATCAGGGTTTATGATATAGTGACCTGCACCTTTCAGTTGAATCTCTAACTGCTGCTTTCTCAGCAAGGGGCTATGTAGAGCCAGCCTGTTTGATTTTGGGCTATGTTCCATCCATTCTGTTATTATGAGAATTCCCCACTAGTTATATCACATGCAATTCTTCAAAAATATTTTGAGACCCTTGGTTGTCTTCAGTGGGAGGTACATATGCTGTGTGTCCATCTTGAGGTCATGCAGATGAAGCTCTACTTTTTAAGAGAAATAATTGACTAAACAGAAACAACATGAGTTATTTAGAGCGCTTGTTACTTAAAGCCATGAGTAAGAAGTGGTGAACATTGGGCCTAAGTTTTTACAGTATCCTTTTTTGTTTAGGTTGACATTTCAAAGAAATTGAAGTCTCTAAAAATAATATGCTGACAGTCTTATATTTGCTTGCAGTAATGATCTCATTGAAAAGCGATTTAATTTGCTACGCAGAACTCTTCAGCGTACTCACAAATGAGCTCTTTTGGGTTATCAATTTCCTGGTGAAATAATTACAGTAACAGCTTAACAGTCTTTTCTTATCCTTCTTTTAGGAGAAGTAAGCATGTTTTATTGAAGTCATGTGCACAGCTGCAAACTGAATGGCAATATTTCTCTCACATCTGTGAAGGCTGATTTTCCTGACCTTTGCTTCAGCACAATTGAGTTAAACACTCAGGGGACTGTGTTACTATATTTAAGACAATCTGCATAATGAGTTTTAGTCAGCTGAGTAAGAAGTGGCTCCTGCCCAGTAGGTGCTTGCAACTCAGTGAGGGGGCAGATTTATATGTAAACACTTCCCTAGGAGCTACCAGAGCCCTGTGTTGAATTCTACCTTTGTCTGGACCATTTGCTTCAAGAAGGATACACGACAGCTTCAATAATGATGTACAGTTTCAATGAACTTTGGTATTATGCTGATTCTGTTATTCAGTTTACAATCATTCTTCTTAGACCTGAGCCTAAATTTTGCTATTCATGTGAGTTTCTTATAAGGCTCCTCTTGGGTTGATGCCCTTTTTTCATAGCAATCTTGCTATAGTGGCTCACCAAAGGTATATCATCAAAAAAAATCCCCTATAATATTACAAGAAAATACTATTCTTTATTTTTTTCCTTCAGTTTTGTAGCCCTTTTGGTAAAGACTGGATTTTCTAGTCATTTTGTGAATTACTTGGAGTGGCGGCAACTTGGGAATGGCAATGATCCTTCCTATTTTCTGGCTTTCTTGTGGTTAACTATCTCTGTTCTTAATTTTAAATTCCAAGCTGAATAAAATAAAAGGTCTACAAACACTCTTTAAATGCCGTGTTAAGAGACAGCTCACTGGAAACAGTACAATTGCTGGATTTTTTTTTTTTTGATGCATAGAAGACTTCCTGTCTTAGAACACTTCCATCCATCAAATGCTATGAAATAGTAAACCTTAGAGTAGCACTGTGTTAGACTATAGATAATCCATTGTGTTCATTAATTTGAAACATACATGGGTTTCCTTTGAACTAAGCATACAGGTTAGGAAATTAGTAGAGGGTCATGGTGGGGGCAATTTCAAGGCAGGGGACAGAAAATGCAGTAGTATAAAATCTCATGACGGACTAATGAGACAGGGATGAGTGAGCATGGGAGAGCAGGTACAAGGCGAGATCACAGAGAAAGATAACTGGCATATCAAAAACCTTTAGAAAAAGTAATATAGCAATTATACTAGTGTAGAAAAGTGCCAAAATATAAGCACATATATATTTTAATTTTTGTTCTTTTTTTATTACTTCATAAATAATACCAACCAAAATTTCCACTTCCTCCCCTCCTACCACTTCCCTCCTGCTCCCCCACCTGAACTTCCCCCCTCCCTTTCAAGTCCTAAGAGAGGGCAGGGTACCCTGCCTTGTGGTGGGAAGTCCAAGGCCCTCCCGTGGCTCAGAGATCACTGAAGCAATAGAAGAAGAAAGACTGCACAAACCATAGTTAATATATGATTATAAAGGGACTATTTTCTGGGAACAACAGCACATGAACTTTTCATAACTGAGACAGTATGTGCAAAACTTAGGCAAGCTTAAGCGGGATAAAATCTCAGCATTGAGGGTGAAGGCATATAGTCCCAGCCTTCACTAAGGAGATAGTAACAACTGGTTGCTGCTAGGAAAGGCATAGAGGAAAGCTACGAAACCAAGAGTATGCAGGCAGCACGACTTAAACTTGACGTGTTCAAAATATATAGAGAATGTAGAGTAGGACAGAGAAGAAGAAGATAGGGTTTTGGAAAAAGTGAGAGTGTGTTTTTCTAAAATGTATTGTACCAAATTCTGAAAGAATTAAGAAAGAAAAAGAGAAAAAGAGAACACTAAATGATCATTTTAAACGTCAAGGCAATGCTAGGATATGCCCTATTATGTGACATATTCAAGTAAAATTATGCTTGCCCTAGTGAAAAAAATATAAAGAAAAGAGAAAATAAAACTTTGGTAATGAAAATTGCCACAATAACTGTATAAAATTGTCCTGTGTGTTCTAAAGCCCAGCCCTCAAAGCCAGATAAAAGGAAATATTAAATATTAATTACAAAAGTGATATATTATTTTTTCTATATTAAGATTATAAATATAATATTACATATGGGACAGTGATCATTGATTTTTTTCAATGATTTTTTTTCACATAACTATTTTCTTGAGAACAAGTTAAAACTTCTGCCAATATATAAATTTCATTTTGAATATCATGTCTTGTAATTATCTATTCTTTTCAAGTGTATTCTGAAAGGGGAAATTGTTAGATACCACTCTGGAAAAGTCTAAAAAAAAATCCAAGTTTAAGAGAAGGTCTGGAGGAACCTGTGAGAAGAAAAGAATACAATAATTTGAGAAGAAAAGAATACAATATTTGAATTTGAAACTGGTTTTAAATAATGAGATGATAATAATAAAATGCATCCCTTACCAAAAAAAATGATTTAAAAAAAGAAATTTAAATGGTAGATTAATGAAGATACATTCATTACATGGGGGTGTCATGAAGACACTGGCTATGTTTTATTGATACATGACTGTTTGCCAAATGTCCATAGATATTAATGTTTCTGTATGCTGGAATTGTGTCAAAATAGCATTTTGAGAATTCCTTGGAAAATCAGTCTCACTTATTTGTCTCACCACATGCCATAAAGTATCCAATAAAACTTCAACTAAGGAAAGAGGGGGGTGAAGAGATAGAGAATCTATGCTCTGAAAGAACCAAGATAAATTTAATTCCAGCAAATATAAACTTGGGAGAGTTTGTAGGATGCCATCTGTGAAAATTGGGTATTTATCCCATTAAGAGGTAATTTTATTCATATTTGGGCAGTGCTGGCACATGCCTTTAATCCCAGCACTCAGGAGACAGAGGCATGTGGGTCTCTGTGAGTTAAGACAAGTCTGGTGTACAAGATTTAGTTTTAGGACAGGCTCTGAAGTTACAGAGAAACCTTATCTTAAAAACCAAATTTAAAAAAAAAAAAGGAAAAAGAAGTGGTTTCATGACATACAACCTCATATAAAGAAGATTCCTCATTATTAAGTTGATTTCATTTTAAAGATGTAGGGATGGTTCAACAGATATAAACAATAAGTATTATTCATTATATAAATATATTGAAAGAGAAAACTTACATGATCATTTTATTTTTTTCCATTTTATTTATTTATTTATTAAAGATTTCTGTCTCTTCCCCAACGCCGCCTCCCCTTTCCCCCCTCCCGCAATCAAGTCCCCTGCTGACATGATCATTTTATTATATCCAGAAAAATTTTGGTAAATGTAACATCACTTCATGATTAAAATAAAATGAAAAGGCTAGGAATAGAGGGTGCATGTTTGAACATAAAAAGGCTATAAATGACAAACTTATATCCAACATAATGAAGAAAACCTCAGAATGTTCTCACTAAGATCAGGAATAAAGCAAGGGTATTCACTTTCTCCGATCCTATTCAATATAGTTTGTTGAATCTCAGCTAGAGCAATAAGACAAGAGAAAGAAATAAAAGGGATGCAAATTAGAAACTAAGTTGAAGTATCTTTTTGCAGCAGTTTTTAAAAATAGACTCCATAAAGACTCAAAAAAATCTCTTAGGAGTGGTGATTAATTTTTAAAAAGTGACATGATACAAAGTTGACACAGCATTATTAATCCTCTTCTTATTAACCAATAACAAAGAGAATGAAAACTATCTCAAGCAAATGATCCTGTCTTCTATTACTGCTCTAACACATACAAAGCACCTGGACTAATACTACCCAATGAAATAAAAAACCTCTGCAATGAAAAATTTAAAACACCAAAGAAATTAATAAGACACTAAAAGATGGAAAGTTAGACCATGTTCATATATCAGAAGAATTGATACTGTGAAAATAACCATCCCATGAGAAGGTATCTATAGACTCAACTTAATCCTTATCTAAATTCCAGTGCTATTTAAATTCATTAATTTATTTATATGAAGACAAAAGTTATTCAAAAATATTCTGACAAAAAGAGCACTTCTAGAAGTATTACCATACTTCATTTTATATTATACCAGTTAATCAAAGTAATAAAAATGGAATGATAATGGCACAAAAACAAACACATCGATCAAAGGAAGAGAATCAATACACCAGATACATGTTCACATAGTTGCAGCTATATGATTTTTGACAAAAATGCTAAATACACATTGGGGAAAAACACAAAGAATCTTCAACAAACAATGCTGGGAAGACTGGATTTCAACATGAAGAAAAATAGGTAGAACCTTACATCTCAGTGTGTAAATAACAACTCCAAATGCACCAATGATTTCAAAAATATTGTGAAAGTACCACAGGAGAAAGGAGGGGTACAATCTATTTTAAAAGCACAGCTAAGGACTTTCTGAATAACTTTTATAGCAAAGGAAATAAGAACAACAATCAACAAACAGGCTCTCATCAACTAGAAAAGCTTCTGTTCAGCAAGGAGACAATGAAGCTAATGAATAGGCTATCCATAGGATGGGAGAAGAACTTCACCAACTATGCATGCCACAGAGGAGTATTGTTCAGACTATAAAACAAAGTCAAAAGCTAAACATCAAGGAAACAAACAATCCAATTAAAAACAGGCAATGGACCTCAGTTTTCTATAGCAAGAGATGCATATGACTTCAAAAAATTCTAAAGATATGCAATATTCTTAGTTACCAGGGAAATTCAAATTGACAGTACTTTAAGATTCCCACTCCCACCTGTCCAAATGGCCAAGAAAAAGACAAACAAACAAACAAAAAAAAAACAAACCACAAAAAAAACATTGGTGTAGATGTTATGAAAGGTGAATGATTTTTAAAATTCATTTAAAAATATATTTTTAAAAGAAAATCTTTTGTCATTTTACAGGGCAAATCCATTTTCCTCTCCCTACCCTCCTCCTGCTCACTCCACCTTCTCACCTTCTACCTCACTTCCCACCCCTTCAGCCACTCCTTAGAGTCCATAAGGTTTCCCATGTGGAATCAACAAGGCCTGGCACATTGCTTTGAGGCAGGGACAAAGCCCTCAACACTATATCTAGTGTAAACAAGGTATCTCTCCAGAGAGACTGGATTCCAAAAAGCTAGAACACTGCCAATGGCTCCACTGTTTGCTCCAGCCGTACAACTGTCACCTCCATTCAGAGAAACTAGTTTTGTCTTAGGCTTGTTCCCTTGTCTGGAGTTGGAAGGCTTCCACTAGTGCAGGTAAGCTGTTTCTGTGGTTATCCCCATCATGGTCGTGACCTTTTTGTTCATATTCTCAATCCTCCCTCGCTTCGACTAGACTTTGGGAGTTCAGCCGGATGTTCTGCTGTGGTTCTCTCCATCTGCTTCCATCAGTTGCTGAACATAAGTTCTGTGGTGGCATTTAAGATATTCATCAACCTGACTACAGGGCAAGACCAGTTCAGGCACCGTGTCTAATATTGCTAGTTCAGGCATCCTCTCCACTATTGTTTAGCATCTTAGGTGGGGTCATCCTTGTGGATTCCTTGGAATTTCTCTAGTGCCAGGTTTCTTGCTGGTCCCATAATGACTCCCTCAAGCAAGATATCTCTCTCCTTGTTCTCAGTCTCTGTCCTTTCCCCATCTCAACCATTCTGTTACCTCTAGTTCTCCTCCCTCCTCCCCTTCTCTCTTTCTCTACCTTCCATGTTCAGTTCTTCCCCCACTCCCACTATTCTCATGATATCTTGTCTATTTCCCCTTCCCTGAGGGATCTATGTATGTTTCTCTTAGGGTTCTTTTTGTTACTTAGTTTCTCTGGGATTGTGGACTACAGGCTACTTCTCATTTGCTTTACAGCTAGTATTCACCTATGAATGGCTACACACCATGCTCACCTTTCTGGGTCTCGGTTACCTCTCTCAGAATGGTTTCTTCTAGTTCCATCCATTTGCATGCTAATTTCAAGATGTCATTGTTTGTTTACCACTGAGTAGTACACCATTGTGTAAATGTACCACATTTTCCTTTTTTTATTCTTTTCTTTTTTTAATGGAAGGATCTCCCTTTCTCTTGGATTGGGAGGATCAACATAGTAAAAATGGCAATTCTACCAAAAGCAATCTATAGTTTCAATGCAATCCCCATAAAAATCCCATCAAAATTCTTCACAGATCTCAAGAAGACAATAGTCAACTTTATATGGAAAAACAAAAAACCCAGGATAGCCAAAACAATCTTATACAATAAAGGATCTTCTGGAGGCATTACCATCCCTGACATCAAACTCTACTACAGAGCTACAGTAATGAAAACTGCTTGGTATTGGCACAAAACAGAGATGTTGACCAATGGAATCAAATAGAAGACCCGGATTTTAACCCACAAACCTATGAACACCTGATTTTTGACAAAGGAGCTAAAAGTATACAATGGAAGAAAGAAAGCATCTTCAACAAATGGTGCTGGCAGAACTGGATGTCAACCTGTAAAAGAATGAAAATAGATCCATATCTATCACCATGCACAAATTTCAGGTCCAAATGGACTAAAGACCTCAATATCAATCTGAACACACTGAACCTGATAGAAGAGAAAGTGGGAAGTACTCTACAACACATGGGCACAGGAGACCACTTCCTACGTATAACCCCAGTTACACAGACAATAAGAACAACATTGAATAAATGGAACCTCCTAAAACTGAGAAGCTTTTGTAAAGCAAAGGACACTGTCATTAAGACAAAAAGGCTTACCTACTGACTGGGAGATCTTCACCAACCCCGCAACAGACAAAGGTCTGATTTCCAAAATATATAAAGAACTCAAGAAACTAGACCTTAAAATGCTAATTAACCCAATTAAAAAATG
>NW_026067933.1:14128358-14149003 GCF_014885135.2 Alexandromys fortis
TTGCTTTTTTTTTTTTTGCTTTTTCAAGACAGGGTTTCTCAGTGGCGTTAGAGCCTGTCCTGGAACTAGCTCTGTAGACCAGGCTGGTCTCGAACTCACAGAGATCTGCCTGCCTCTACCTCCCAAGTGCTGGGATTAAAGGCGTGCACCACCACTGCCCAGCAAGATTGCTGTTTTTATTATGTTAATCCTACTTATCCAAGAGCATGGGAGACTTTTCCAATTTCTGATATCTTTTCATTTTTTCTTTCAAAAATTTAAAGTTATTGTTGAACAAGTCTTTTACTTGTTTGGTTAGTGCTACCGTAATATATTTTATTTTATTTTATTTGTGGCTGTTGCAAATGGTGATGTTTCTCAATTTCTTTATCATTTGTATGTAGCAGGGCTACTGATTTTTTTGAGTTGATCTTGTATCCTGCCACATTACTGAAGGTATTTATCAAACCTAAGAGTATGCTAGTAGAATTCTTGGGGTCACTTATGTATAATATCATATCATCTACAAATAGCGAAAGCTTGACTTCTTCCTTTCCAATTTGTAGCCCCTGGCCCCTTTTTGTTGTCTTATTGCTCTAACTAGAATTTCAAGAACTATGTTGAACAGATATGGAGAGAGTTGACAACCCTGTCTTGTTCCTGATTTTAGTGGAATCATTTTGAGTTTCTCTCCATTTAATTCAAAGTTGGCTATCAGCTTACTACATATAACATTTTTTTATTTTTAGATACATTCCTTGTATGCCTAATCTCTCCAAGATCTTTATCATGAAGGGATGTTGAATTTTGTAAAATTCTTTTTCAGAAACTAATGAGATACTTATATGTTTTTTTTTCTTTCAGTTTATTTATATAGTGGATTACATTGATAGATTTTTCATATATTGAACCATATATTTCATATATTGCATCTCTGGGATGAAGCTGACTAGATCATGGTGGATATTTTTTGATGCATTCTTTTTCCAATTAAATTCAATTTGCCAGTATTATATTGAGTATTTTTGCATCAGTGTTCATGAGAGAGATTGGTCTGTAATTCTCTTTCTTGGTTGAGTTTTTGTGTGGTTTCAGTATCAGGGTAACTAGCCTCATAGAGAGTTTGCCAATGTTCTTTTCGTCCACTTTTTATGAAAATTATTCATTTCCTCCTTAAGGGTCTCTTTCATCTTCATAAAGTTATGCTTAAGATCATTTTTCTCTGCTTCTTCTGGGTTAGGATGAACATGTCTTCTTGGGTTCTGGTGTTATTATCATGCTTCTTTGTTTCTTTTTAGGTTGTTGACTGAATTTTTGCATTGACGCCTACCCATCTCCTTCTCCAATTAGCGCCAGCAGTGTCTTTGTCCCTTGATCCAATCCTGCAGTTCCTGTCTATGTCTTAGGGAGTTGTTCTTAGTCTACTCTGTGCAGCCATTTTCTGTGTCTTTGGGAACCACTGTGGTCTCTCTGGCCCACTCTCTTGGTCCACTGTATGCAGTTGCAGTCTGTGGTTCAGAGCTCCTCTGAGGTAGCAGAGAATAAGTGGATTTGGGAACAGAGTGGGCCTTGTAGCTTACAGGTCCAATTAATTGAGGTAGAGCATTGGAGATGCTTACTTGCCTTTTGGCTGGCTAGAGAAGCTGAGGCAGGTGGTCTGAAGGGGTTTATCAGTACCGAGGGCCAAAAAATTGGGGTGTCCAGCTGACTGACTGATCACTCCAAATGGTCAATTTTAATATACTGATAGTGAGAGTGTGTAGCCTAGTCAAACCATTTTTTTAAAATCATCCTGGAGGTTTCTCAGAACAGAAGAAAAAGAACTGGCATGTGACTTAGCAATAGCACTCCTAGGCATATACCTTATAGATTGTTTTTCCTACTACAGAGACACTTGCACATTAATGTTCATTTAAATACCTATTAAAAAACTGGTAGTTTACCATGGGTATTTACACCCAGTAGAGTATTACTTACATGTAAGGAATACTGAAATACTTATATAATGAGGTAGAACTGGAAAAAATTATAGTGAGTGTGGTATGTCAGGCACAGAAAGATAAATGTCTTATATTTTCTTTTGTATATGGATCATAGTCTCAAATCTTTTCGATTTGGTGTTTTAATTGTTGCCTTACTAGAAACTGAGAAACTTGAAAGAGGTCTTATTTTGTGGGGTGAATGTTGAGGAAGAAGGGATAGTAAATCATAGGTGAAGTATTGGAAATGGAAATGCATAAACTGGGAAAGGCATGGGATCATGGGAGAAACCTAATGTGAAGGGTAGGGATAATTCAAAGTAAGGGTTTGTGAAAGCCCTCACAACTCAACTTCTAAAGATACCTGGAGGAATAGTACAATACACGTAAAATGAAAGAAGAGGGGAATCATATGGGACTAAAGAATTTAGTAGGGATGGAGACAAGGACAGGGAGAGAAGACTGAGGAAGGGGTTAGCCAAAACAATGGAGTTTTGAAAAATTTACTAGTTAATAATTTTAAAATAATAATAAAATTCACTTCTAATAAAATTACCTTACATGGGTGGACAATGCCACACTCAGAAGACTAATTATTGAATTAACATTTGAGTGAAAGGTATGGGTTAACATCTCACACACATGAGCTCATACTAGCTCAGGCTTACCTTCAAAAGAAAACGATGGTCAAAATTGTGGCATGAATAGAGTAATTAACAAGCCTTAATCACTTACCGAGGCACTACAGTAGTAGTTGCTAGAGGAAGGAGAAACATTATTTTTGAGGATGTTATCACTGATAGTTTTTTCATACTTCAGCAGCTGGTCCTACATCTATGTACATCTGAGAACTGGCTAGGCTTTCTGGGCTATCAAACAAATTAAAAAGACATGAAGTTGGAAGGAAGGCATGATGAGAGGATATAGAAAGAATTGGGGAGCACTGAGGAGGCAGGCATAAAATTTCATTGTAGACATGTGTGAAATTAAAAAAAAAAAGCGTCTTCCTTGGAGAAAAGAGACCCTTTAAAATAGACTTATTTAATTAATAATTTATCTAAAGTTTATAAGATTTCTGTGTGTGCAGTGCAACACTATTAGGGGACTACGCTGTTTCCTCTGATAAATTCAAAGACCTTTAATGTTCTGTGCAGTTGTGTGACTAATTAGAAATCAGTGTGACATCCAGCCTTCCTTTGTCCCTAGCAGCACCAAAAGTCTGGTGCCCAGCTCAGGTTTCCCATAGGTACATGGAGTAAAGTATGTCTTCTTATTTCTAGCTTGTGGAAGATGTTTAGGCATTGTTTAAGAGTGTGTGAGTCTTCACTTTAGCTTTTATTTTCATAGCTTTAGTTGAGGCATGCTTTTTATTTTTGTCGTTCTGGTCATGTACTGAAATGATAATTGATTTTCTATGGCTGAACAACTTTTATTTCATGAAGTAAAAGCCAAAATACACATTGCTAGATTTGACTCTTTAATAATGTGTTTTGGGTTCTTGTATGTCTTTCATTGACAAGTTTATCCTGTAAGATTATTTTGATAATGATATGCCATGTTGATTTCAAGATAATGTAAGCTTTATGAAGAGTGGCAGTTCTAGAAGTTCTTCATAGTCACTGAAAATTCAAATGCAATTCTATTCTTGTCTCCCTTGAGTACATGGAGAATTTATGTGTGCTCATGACAGTTGCTTAGCATTTCCAATGGCAAATTTATATAATTTAACATACTCAAATTTCTAAGCCTTTTGTATCAAATTTGCAAATTAATTTTTCACAAATTCATCCATTTTGTTTAGAAGTTTTTATTGAGTCAAAGTGATATTATTGAAAAATAATTATGAAACAATGTAAAGTTGTTTAATTTCCTTTTGACTACTAAGTGTTTACTGTGATACTTTGGTATAGGATTCCCCTCTGTATGCTCTGAATACCACTGATTAATAAAGCAGCAGCTCTGGGCCTATAGCAGGAGGAAAAACTGAAATGAATTCTGGGAGAAAGAAGGTGGAGTCAGAGAGAAGCCATATAACCATGGCAGGAGACAGATGTTTCTGGAACCTTTCTAGTAGGCCACAACCTCATAATGATGCATAAATTTATAGAAATGGGTTATTTTAAGATATAAGAACTAGTTAGAAATATGTATAAGCTATTGGCCAAGCAGTGATTTAACTAAGGTAGTTTTGTGTAGCTATTTTGAATCTGTGCACCCAGGAAACGAACAGACTCTGGCAATAATACTTGTTCTATTTGAAGTGTTCATTTGTGTCTTCTTCATCCCTATATTCTGTTTTTTCCTCTCTCTTTATCTCTCTCTCCCTCTCTCTTTCTTTCTCTTTTTCTCTGTCTCCCTGAAAAAAACTATATAAATATTACATTATTTCAATTGTTTTTATTTTTCTCATTTATATCCTATTTTATTTTATTACTTTCTTTTACATTTTGAGAGTTAATTTGATGTTTTTTCATCAGCTGCTTACTTGATTTTCTTTCATGATTCCTTAAAGTCATTTTTTTATTTTTGTGATTTTTGTCATTTTTATAATTATATATTTACATATAATTTTATAATCTTTATAATTTGTATAATTTTATATTTTTTATAATTGTTGTTACAGTTGGCACTTTTTGAGATTTTCACAATGCCATTCTTTATGGATCTATTTTTATATTTCAAATATATTACTTTTAAGTAAATGTCAGCATATTTTTATTTGTCTGACTTATTAAATTCTGTTAGTATATTTTAATAAAATATAAATATGTATTGTAGCTCATTTCATTTTTACATTTATTCCTGTGCCACATTTTTTCTTTATTTATTACTACATTTTGCAATGTCTTAGTAAATTGCTACTTTCTATGTTTCAGTGATTTCAGTGGTTACCCTGTATACTACAACATGAATCCTGCAATGATTAGAATGTTTTCTTGCTGTGCATATACTTCCTTAAAAATATCATAATTTCAAATATACACCACCAACTTTCATGTTATCAATAACATGATCCTCATTCTACTTGAAATAAATATGTTAATTTGTTTAATGCTTAATACATGCTTTTAAGACTTACTCCTTTATTTTTATTTAAGTATAAAAGTATGCGTGTATGTGCACATCAGTACAGGTGTCCATGAAGAGCAGAGATACTGGAACGAGAATTATAGGCTATTTGAACTATCTAAACTGGCAAAGTCAGGTTATCTGGAAGAACAGTATTTGCTCTTAACCATTGAGCCATCTCTCCAGCTTCCTTATATTTTCTATATTCTTTAACAATTTATTTTTCTGCTATTTATACACTATCATATTTTAACCTGTTTTCTACCTGAAGAATATTTTTCCTAGAATCTGTGTGAGAACCTCAGTTATTATCTGATTTTCTAGGTTTTTTTAAATTGTTGTTGTTAGAAAAAAAAAGGGGGGGTGTTTGATGGAGGAAGGTCATTGGTTAATTAAATAAAGAAACTGCTTGCCCTGATAGGTTAAAACATAGGTGGGAGGAGTAAACAGAATAGGATGCTGGGAGGAAGAGGAAGTGAGCTCAGACTCGACAGCTCTGCTCTCTGGAGCGGAGACGCCAGGCTCCGCTATCCCAGGCAGCTCCGACCCAGGATGGACTAGAATCTTCCTGGTAAGTGCACCTTGGGGTGCTTACACACATTATTAGAAATAGTCCAGGTGCGAGAGTTAGCCGAGAAGAGGCTGGATATAATGGGCAAGCAGTGTTTAAAAGAATACAGTTTGTGTGTTGTTATTTTGTGTATAAGCTAGCCAGGCAGCTGGGGTGCTGGGGACGCAGCCCCGCCACTCTTATTTCAACAGGTGTTTGGCCAAAAACGCTTATACTTGTAGTCTTCCTCCTTCAATTTTTATGTTCTAAGCTTCTACCACTTGCTTTAGTTAAGTTAATTGATTTGTATTTGATTGGACTTCACCTATGTTTTGTAGCACTGTCTCTGCATTGTATCCTAGGTTGGTTCTCAGTTCCAATTCCCTTCAGCTTTCTGTGCCTCTTATGTTTAATAGCATAATATATGTGGTATACATCACCATGCCCAGTGTCTATCTGGCTTCTAAATTCTAATTATCTAGTCAAAATATCTTACACCACTATTTCACTTTTGAGCATTTCAAACTAATTTTATTAGAATTCATTTTCAGTACTTCTAATATCTAGCGTGTGTTGCTGTTTTTGTTGTTTGTTGTTCTTTTTGTTGCTGTTGATGGTGGTGGTATTGTGGCTGCTATTTGTTGTTGCTGGTGGTGGAGGGATAGTGGTCTGGTTTTACTTTGACTTTTTCCTCTTAGATTTATGAAATTTGGTCTTAGATTGGTTGGTGACTATGCACTGCATATCAAGTTTTGTATTATTAAAAATATATTGCTTTTGTGACCTTGTATTACTCCTCTTACATAATAAGAAAACGTGCACAGTTCACTGCCTGGCCAAGAATTCCAGGCATCTACCTATCTCTTCCATCCCTAGTTTTCCAGGAGTGCTTGGCAGTTAAACTCAGGACTTCATGTTTACATATCAAACACTCTACTGACTGAGCTATTTCCATAATCCCTTCCCAGTTTTATTTTTCTTCTTCTTTAAGATAAAAATAGATTTTTCTCTCATGCAATGTATGCCTACCACCCCTGCCAGACACCCCCTAACTCTCTCTCCCCCAGACCCACTTTTCTTCACAAAAGAAAAGGTATCCAAGAGACAAACAAGTCCAACAAAACAAGATACAATAAGACGTGGCAAAATGTCCTCATCAAGGCTGGATATGGCAGCCTTGGAGGGTAAAAAAGAGTACCAAGAACAGGCAAATGAGTCAGAGAAACATCTGTTCCCACTGTTGGGAGTCCCACAAAGCCACCAAGCTAATAGTTATAACACATATGCAGAGGAACTGGAGCAGACCCATGCAGGCCCCATGCTTGCAGTTTCAGCCTCTGTGAGCCCTGCTGAGCTTATTTGGTGGGCCATGTTGTTCTCTCACTTCTACAGTATTGCATCCACCACTTTTCCTGGAGCTCTGAAGGAGGGACCTGATGGAAACCCCGAGTTTAGACACTCTGTGCATAATATCTGGTTGTGGGTCTCTGCATCTCTTCCCTTCTGCTGCCAGAGGAAGTCTCTCTGATGAAAACTAGCCAATGCACTTGTCTATGAGTGTAGATGAATATCATTAGGAATCTTTTCATTATCTTATTTGTGAACTAACAATAAACTAACTCTATGAATGATTTTACTTATTGTTTTGATAGATTTTCTCTACCCTTTCTGTATTTATTCTTAGAGCCTGTGGCTTATTTTTTTTAGCCCAATTTCATACAGTTATACATATAATGTGACATTGTTAAAGAAGGCGCACATCTTTTCATGGTATTTATAACTAAACAACATGTAAAATAAAAGACTATCAGAGTTACAGTCACCTAGTGCTCCTGAAACCATCTTCTCCATTCCTATTTCAGACACGACTTCCTTTTAAGTCAACTTGACTATTTTGCGTGTTATATTTAGCAGTATAGTTATCTGAGCTCTCTTTCTGTCTTTTCAGTAAAACTGTGAAGCAGCTGTGAGAAGCATGTATTTGGACCCAAAGGGTGCTATCAGTTACAGATAGGAGGGTGAGGGGTGGATAATTCAATTACAAAATACTTGTGATGAAATTTACTCTCCAAAACAATGGGAACAGGGACTCAATGTCAGAGTGCTGTCCACAGTGAAAAGAACAAAGCTTAACTCCAAACAGAGGTTACAAAACAAATCAGTTCCTATGCAATTATATAGAAAGGCATTCTGCAAAACATGCAAATGACAGAATGGCTGGAAAATGATGCAATAAAGGATGAGTCATACTCTAAGGTTTGCATACTTTGTAGTAGTACTTCCATTTCAGTAGAGTTCACATGAGACAATATGGAAATACAAGTAAAGATGAAAAAAGAAAAATAGTCTGTATTCTAGGCATAAATTCAATTCCAATTGCATTTTAATAAAGGAACTAAAACTCTTTAAATTCATTTCTACCAGAATTTCTTTCTTTTTTTTTTTATGGCTTTTCAAAACACGGTTTCTCTGTAGCTTTTGGAGCCTGTCCTGGAACTAGCTCTTGTGACCAGGCTGGCCTTGAAGTCACAGAGATCCACCTGCCTCTGCTTCCCAAGTGCTGGGATTAAAGGTGTGCACCACCATTGCCTAGCTCAAAATTTCTCTCCAAATCTTAGAGATTTATAAAATAGAACATTGTTGTAATTAACATACAGCCATTTCTTATTTTCTGAATTTTTTTAAAAGATATTTCTGGTTGTCATATTTTTTAAATCTTCATTTTTCCCCAAAAAATATCTACCAAAGTTAGACTACTTAGCTAGAAAAACATGTAAGGGAATGCTATGAAATGCTATTATTGTTGCCACTTATCCAGACACTGGGAGAGATTATTCAATATCAAAACACAAATCTTGTTTTATTTCTGTTCTTTCTTAGTTCTGCTTAAAAAAAAAGAAAGAAAGAAAGAAAGAAAAAAAAAACTTTGAGCCATCATTGTCCCTCACTCATGAGCAGACACATTTATAAGGAGAAGCTAGAAACAAAAGTACCTTATTAGTACAGAGTGAATGGGATCAGATTAGGTTCATTATGTAGGATCATTTTCTCAGTGGGCAATTATTTATAAGCAAATTCTGAACACTGTTACACATTCCCAGCAGAACACAGAATGTATAAACTGTGTGCCACAAAATAGTTTTTCTAGTGTACATTTGTTTCTCCAACCCCTTACTGGAATGTGAGGATTAGATATTCTTCCCCTAGGAGGACACAATGCTCAAGCATACCTTATTGTGCATTTTATTTGTTCTGTAATAAATAAAGCTTTATTTATTTATCAGAAAAGAAAAACACCACACTGGCTAGCCTTACAGACCAGGCAGCAACGACACACACCTTTAATCCCAGTAGCCACACTAGTTTTCCATAGAAACCAGGTGGTAATGGTGCATGCCCTTAGTCCCAGAACTAAAGAAGATTATAAAACCAGAGGAGACAGCTCTTAGTCTCAGTCTCATTCTGAGGTTTTCTGGAGGCAGGATCACCATTTTAGACTGAGGTCAAAGTAAGAGCCAGTGGCTGGTTGCTTTACTTTTCTGGTCTTCAGGTTGAACCCCAATATCTGCTTTGAGTTTTTCTTATTCATACTACACCTCATTGTCCTGGCCACAACATCCTCCTTTAGCAGAAACCATATGTGCCCACTACTTGAGCATGGACTTCTAGCTTGAGGAACAACGAGTAATAAAGTTATACTCCATAAAAATACCCTGCCGGACGTATTTTGTCCAGCACAAATGAATTAAATGCCTTGTTGTTATAATAGTCATTGACTATAAAAAGATCCCACTTGATGTATTCTGTCCCACACAAATGGACTAAGTTCTTCTCATCGTTGTAGTAGTTATTGCTTTGTTTTGTTACCTCTGCTGATGATGTGTAATGGTTTATCTTGACTGTCAATTTGATGGTACTCAGATTCACAGTGGCAACAAACTCATTGCTGTGTCTATGAGTTATTTTCTTGGTTAGGTTAATTGAGTTGGTAAGATACATGCTAGAACTGATGACCCCATTGGTTAGAGTTTCAGAATGAATAAAATATGGAAAGTAATGCTAGAACAAGCATTTATTACTTCAAAATTCCTAATGCTGGTTGCAATGTAATCAGGTGTTTCACACTGCTCTCTCCATAATGGACTGTCCCCTCAAACTGTGAACTAATATATTCCTGAAGTTGCCTTTTTATTATATTATCAAGACAAGTAACTCATACACAATATAAATATTCTGTGATCTCCCTGGTATGTATGTGTATATATGTGTTGTGTGTGTATACATATATATCAGTATCTAGCATATGTACTTATGGATAAATGACAAATTAAAGACTGAATTTATGGAATAAATCTGATCTGGAAATTGGTAATCCCATTCAATCTAAGATGAGGCAATTTATTTCCTGGTTATACTCCTGTGTTCTTTCTCCTTTCAGTCCTAATTTTAGTATTTGTCATATTTTCTTTATACAGTAAACACTACTTCTATTTTGTTATTTGAAACCCTAGTTGGATTTGTTAAATTGATATGTCAACTTTAAATTCTGACAAAAATTTATTTGTCTTCTTACTTCTGTGTAGCTGCCATGTATGTAACCTACTCCCATGAGGTCAATGTCTTTTAACATAAACCCCCCTCATATTGTTCTATTAGCTCCATTAGATAGTATACTGCTATCTATTTGGTGTGTGTATGGTGAAGTGTGTTGCTGGGATTCAGGAGTTCATGTTCACTAGGCCTCTGCTCTACCAAGCCTTTTGCCTTACATTAATTATTATACATAAAATAGGGATCACAATTTTCAAATGACAATTTGGGGAGTTTAGAATTTCTTCTCACTTATTACTTTATTTTTGATTTGGTGACAATCTTTTACAAACAACTCTGCTGCATACCAGCATTAAGGAATGAAATCAAAAAAAAAAAAAAACTTGGCATCTGTTAGTTCATTTGTGATCTGGTAATGTGTTGTATCTGGTCCACAGTGACCTTAATGAAAATGAGCAATTGCTGAACATTTAGCAATCAGAAAATCTAAACAATGTTATGTTTGAAAGCAGATTATTTTTCAGTAATTCCTTCCAAATTGGAACACATACGCTGTGACTTTGAAAACTCAGAGTACTAACAAAGTTATCTTGGTTATGAACACAGGATTTGTTCTTTGTCCTTCATAGTTTTGCATCTCTGTTTGTTTTTGCTTCAGATCTCTATCTCCATCCAACTACCCAGTGGGAGGAATGGGTCACTGTCATCAGGTGTCTGTCCAGTAGTTATAACTTGCAAGTAAGTTCCACAAGTCACAAATGAATACTGAATAATATTTACCATGAATTCAGCAAGTTTTATAAACAGGCAAGTGTAAATTGTTTCTCAAGTTTTCTTGATTATGTAAGCCAGTTAATTCCCCCCATGAATAGTTGCATGTTTGGAGCTATTTTAAACCAATTCAGCATTCTCTCTCCAAGCTGCAGATACTAACTATGTAACATCTCTCTGCTGCTTTTACCTGAGACTAGAAACAGCTACTGTACAGCTTCAAGTATAGTTTGCCTGACCAGCTTATATTTATCACATTTCATCATTCATTAGTTTTATAACTGAACATAGACACAAAACATATACTAACATCAGAGCTATTTTTCTGTTGATCAAATATACTCAATTAGGCAAGCTTCTGTCTTGGGTTTACTGCCAGTGCTTTTCCCTTTGGGCATCTTTGAAAGTATAAGAGCAATAATAACTCTATATCTGTCTACTGCTGTAGCTTGATAGAAAGCAATAGAGGCCATGTTGTTCCAAAATCACATTGTGGTCATAATGTAACTGGGCTGATATCACTCCATGAGAGATTTTCCTTCATAAGGAGGGATGGCCAGCATTTATAGAGTATTCCAGGCAAACACAGACAATTTTCAGTGGCTAATTGTAGCTTAAAGGCACAGAGAAAGACTACCAGAAAAAAAAAAAGCCATCAAAAGAGTAAATTTTTGGAATGACAAATTTCACCTTCAAAATGGATTTTAAAAATTCTACCCATATTGTTTTTTATTCTTCAAAAGGATTTCAGTTTATTGGACTTCAAAAACATAAAAAAATGTTATAAAAAGTTAAAGGCTTATTTCATAGTAATGATACTTGTATTCATATAATATGTGCTCAGGACAAAGTAAGTCAGACTTCTTTTGGACATGATTAGAGGAGCATTTAGGAATCATTGGAGCACTGTTATAGTCTATACAGTGCACAGATTCTTTATCTTAAAACTCACTCAAGGCTTCAAAGCTGTCACATATTTCTAGTTGTTAATTCTAAAATTTTGAAGAAACTAGTTATCTCATATCTTTAAATATTTCCTTGAAATAAGACATTTTTTCTTTGATATTTTAACATTCAAACAAGCCTTAATTTTGTTTAGCTCGCAAAGATTAGTGATGCCATTTTAAGTATATACAAAATAGATGTATTCTTGTCAAATAATAATTGTGTAATTCAACAAAAGCATATATCTAAGCTTGTATGCTATATTTAAGTTAGTACTATATTATAATGCAGTAGGACGGATATAGGTTTTAGACTTAGGCAAACTCTCATCCCCAAAGCATATTATTATCATTAGCAAATTAACCATAATACACTTATGGCTTAATTGAGTCACAGGTCAAAGCCTGACCAAAACCAGGGTTTCGTGTCACGTTTACAGTGTTCCAACAGGTTTCCAAATGTCTTGACTGCTTTTGTCTTTGAAGTCAGAATCATGAGTCATATCTATGTGAAATGTCTCAAACATAAGATAAAACTTTGTCTTTCCTAATTTTCTGAGAAATCACTACACTGGCACACATCCAACGGGGCTGTACATTCTTGCACTCCCACCAGCAATGCAGAAGTGTTCCCTTTTCCCCACAACCTCTCCAGGATAAGTTGTCATCAGTGTTTTTGATCTTGGCCATTCTTACAGGTGTAAGATGGAATCTCAGAGTTGTTTTGATTTGCATTTCTCTTATTACTAAGGATGTTGACAATGTCCTTGAGTGTCTCTCAGCCATTTTAGATTCCTCTGTTAATAGTTTTATGTTTAGGTCTATACTCTTGAAACAACCTAAATGCCCCTTAACCAAAGAATGGGTAAGGAAAATGTGGTACAGTTACACAATGGAGTACTACACAGCAGAAGAAAAAATAAAATAAAATAAAAACAGCTTGAATTTTGCAGGAAAATGGATGGAGCTAGAAAAAATTATTTTGAGTGAGGTAACCCAAACACAGAAAGACAATTATAACATATATGTACTCACTCATAGGTGATTTTTAAACATAAAGCAAAGACATCCAGCCTACAAACCACAATCCCAGAGAACTTAGACACTAAGAAAGCCTTACATAGAACTAATCTACACGGGAAGAAAAAAAAAAAAAAAAAAAAAAAAAAAAAAAAAAAAAAAAAAAAAAAAAAAAAAAAAAAAAAAAAAAAAGACAAGATCTCCTGAGTAAATTGGGAGCATGGCGACCTTGGGAGAAAGTTGAAAGGGAGGGGGGAGGCAGAATGGGAGCAAAGAAAAAGGTAGAGTCAATAAAAATCAATAAAAACTAAAAATAAAAACTTTGTCTCTCATCATAAAATAAAGCCTCTACCTCAGGAATGGAGTATATCTAATTGAGTTGTTATTATCCAAAGGGGCCTTTGAAGCCTGTAATCAACCCAAGTTATTTCCAAGGCTATTGGTCGCTCCGGACAAATTTATAGCAAGGCCCTATAGCTGAAAACAACATCCAGTAAACTCTTTGAACTTGGAGAAATTGAGCTGGTGCCTACCTATCCATAAGTTTCACCCCTAATGTCTAGGATTCATAGTACCAGAAGGTCCTCTTTATGATACCAGAGGTTAAAGAGAAACACCAGCCCAGCTATAAACCCTTGATCCACAACTGGCCTGCAAGATGTGCTCATGCAATGCTGCCACAAAACTTATGGAGTTAAGCAACTAAGTTTTGACTGGATTTAAGGCCTATTCCATGATATGGAATCCATTCCTGACACTGTTGGTCAGGAATATGAGACTAGATAGACCATGGACCTAGAGGAAAGATAAATACTATTATTCTACTAAAGGAATGTAGCAATGAAATAATCCCTAACAACATTCTGTTATATGCACAGATCGGTGCCTTACTCAGTAAACTTCCTCCTGCATAAATGGGAAAAGAAATCCATAACTGAAGAAAATTAGGGACATTGGATCACTCAGTCTTAAATGAAATGTCTCCATCAAATCTCACTTTGTAGGTCTCAGACAACTCTTTGAAAGAGAAAGGAGAAAGATTGCAAGAGCTGGAGGGGATGGAAGAAGACAACAAGCTTCCTAGGTCTGCTAGCTACTCACAGAGACTGTGGTAGCATGCACCTTGTCTGCAGCAAGGAGCACCCTAAGAGCTAAAATGAAAAGTAGACACATAACTCATCCCTAACCCAGAAACTATCTCTAGCTGATAACCTCTTGCAAATGAAAACTTAGTTTTCTACAACA
This sequence comes from Alexandromys fortis, assembly GCF_014885135.2. NCBI lineage: Eukaryota > Metazoa > Chordata > Mammalia > Rodentia > Cricetidae > Alexandromys > Alexandromys fortis. Next base: position 14,142,467 of record NW_026067933.1, read on the forward strand.
CAGTAACACAGGTGTAAAAAACACTCTTAAGAGCAGGCCCTGTGACTAGCAGTAGATGGGCCAAACAAAATAAATGCAATGGGGTTTTTGAAAGTTCTTTCCCTTATAATGAATTTTCAGGGACTTTTTTTTAACCTAACATATCCTTTGTTTTTATGTATATTATGTCTCCTTGGCTTGTGTTTTTATAGTGGGTCAACAGATGAAATCAGTATTTACAGGACCTTGAAGGAGTTAAAATAAATGGTGATTCAGGTACCCTCTGTTCTACTGCCCAAGGACCTAGCTGAGGATATCTGTGTGGACACCTGGGATCCCCTCTAGAGCCAAGTCTCTTGCCAGCCCTAAAACCCCTTAATGTAGATGTCTTCTTCCTTGCTCCTATATCCACCCTTCCTCCATCTCCACCTTCCCATTCCCCTTCTCTCTCCCCTTCTTCCCTTCCCCTAACCCCACCCCCACCTCCATGCTCCCAACTTTTGCCCAGCAATCTTGTTTGCTTCCAATTTCCAGCAGGATCTATATATGGTTTTCTTTGACTTCACCTTGTTATTTGGCTTCTCTATGCTTGCGAACTATAGGCTTAATGTCCTTTGTTTATGGCTAGAGTCCACTAATGAGTGAGTACATACTATATTCATCCTTTTGGGTCTGGGTTACCTCACTCAGTATAGTGTTTTCTATTTCCATCCATTCCAAAATTCAAGATGTCATTGTTTTTTACCGCCGAGTAGTACTCTAATGTATATATTCCACACTTTCTTTATCCATTCTTCCATTGAGGAGCATCTAGGTTGTTTTCAGGTCTGGCTATTACAAATAATGCTGTTATGAACATAGTTGAACAATGCTCTTGAAATATGATTGGGCATCTCTTGGGTATATTCCCAAGAGTGGAATTGCAGATTTATTTTAATGTAATATCTGTAATCCTTCAGTAGGAATGATACAGCAATAAGATATTTTCCTCATAGTCCAAGGTCAATTAGTGTTAAGGCAACCATGATCATGACATAGTTGATGACATCTCGTAAACATGTAAGGAAATGTGAATTAAGTGTTTTTAAGCTATTCCTAAGTTACTAGACCAAAATGAATGCATTTCTGAACTTTTGCAATGCTCTATGTCTTGAGTGAGTTTCTAGAGCTGAAGAATTCCACAACTCTCAAAAGAGACCATGTGTTAGACAGCAGCAATAGTACAAGGAAAGACTTTGGTGGAAGTTCAAGAAATAGAAATAAAGAACAGTTTTATTTTGTTTTTTTTTTTAAGTAAAAAAATCTCAGTAGAAAATTATTTTCAACTCAGTGTTCATTGTTTAATTTTGCTTTCCTTCTGCTGCTGTGACAAACACCATGACCCAAAATAACTTGGGGAAGAAATGATTTGTTTTGGTTTATGCATATAGTAGTACATCATGAAGGGAAGTCAGGGCAGGAACTCAAGACAGGAACCTGGAGGCAGGAAAGAAGTGAGAACCAGGGGAGAATGCTATTACTTGGATTGCTCTGTTATGGCTTCCTCAACTGACTCTTTTATGCAACTCAGGACTACTGGCCCTGAGTGTCACCGCAGTCAGTGAACTGCATGGTTACACATCTATCATTAATCAAGGAAATGGCTACATCCTTGTGTACAGGTCAAATGGAGGCAATTTCTCAACTGAGATTCCCTCTTTTGGGATGAATGTGACTGTCAATTTGATGAAAAACTAACCAACCCATTTACCTTGATAATTAAAATTCATATTCCAAATCACTTTCATAGTCATCAGATCTATTGTACTGTCACTCAAAGGACAACATGGGAAAATTGAATTCATGCAATAAGTCATGATAGGAAACTGATTTCATCTGAGCCTTAAAAAATATGATTAAGGCCAATAAGTTTAGACAAAGTGACAGAATTCAGAATTTATTTTCAGGAGCTATAGATATGGCTTATGGATTTAGAGCCTTTGTTATGCTTCCAGAGGAGTCCATTTTGATCCCTAGCACCATGTCAAACAGGTCACAAAGCATCAGTAACTCAGGCTCCAGTGAATCTGACAGCTCGGGTCACCTCAGTCACATGTACTCACCGGCATGTAACTCCATGTAGACACATACTCCTACACAAAAATAAGTTAAAACAAAAAAATTAATGCCTTTCATTTTGTAGCATAACCCAGGAAGCCTAGAATGTTGTCTGTGTTGCTATTCCTTGCTGTTTGTTACAAGAAAATAACCAAGACTCTTGTATATGTATTTTACATATATTAGCCAATAATTTGTCCTTAAAAATAGATTCTCCAATCTAATACTTCTCACACGTTTGACAGTCTATGCTGTTATTTTCTGTCCCTTGGAATACTCCAAGAACATTCCATTTTTATTTTTTGTTATTCCCTCTTTTCTTCCTAACTTTCTTTGTTCATAAAGACCTTGTAATTTTGTTAAGTCATGTTTGTATGATCACATAATTTTCTACTGAAATGGCTTCCCTATAACCATGCGGTCAATGCTGAACTTTTAGCATGTCCTCTGTCACTTCTTTCACCTCTTCCTCCCATATCCAATCATGGCTGATCCCTTTGTAAAGTCAACAGCCCTGTTCATTCATTGTTTCCTTGTGAGACTGCCTTACCCACATCCAGTTGCTCATTCAGACCTCAGCTCAAGCTTCACTTCAAACAAGCAAGCTTTCCCTGACTTACTGACTTACTAAAAAAACATCCTTGCTACAGCCTCATAACCCTTGTGACAGGTGAAATTTTACATGGATATGTATGACAGAGTATCCCCCATGAAACCTTAGTGTGAAAATGACAGCACTAATATTATAATTTTTCTAAGCTATAATTATTGGTCTCATAATTTGGAAAAAAGTTCATAAAGATGTAGAAAAATTAAGACTATGTAGTGATTTTTAAATCGCTTAACAGTATAAATATTTTATTAAAGGACAAAAAAGATCTTACATACAGCTTTAGAAGATAAAAACAAAGGCAATCCATTAGAAATATAAATTAATTGAGTTCAAGTCTAAACAAAATGAAGTTATAGAAAAAGTATGATATTTTGGAAATTACAAAATCCTTCAGGAAACACCAGAAGTTTGGGTTAGAGAAATTTTCATGAAAAATATTAAGCATAAATTCAATGTAGCATACGTTTTATCTCACAGTTTTGGTTTAGCTAATTGAAGTGAGAAAATTTCAAATATACGTTGACAAGCAACTATAAAATAACAGCCACAATTTTGTCCATTCACAGGATATACTTACTTAAGATTTATCAGAATTCTGAATACATTATTATTATTATTATTATTATTATTATTATTATTATTAAAGGCTATCATTAGTTGTTTATTTTTTCTGATTAGGAAATCATTTAGAATGAGAAGATGGGCACCTCAGTGAGTGTGAAACTTCATTTTTGGTGATTAATGATTTTCTAAATATATACTAAAATGTTATAAATGACACAGTTTCCTATTAGCAGTACAGAGTACAGTGGTGGCATTGTCTCAGATATTTCCTTATTTCCATCACAGTCTGCTGTCATATGAGCTTTAACAATATGCTCCCGCTAACAGGAGCCTTTTAGCTAGAGCCACTCCATACACACTGAAAAATCATATTTTTGAGTGATGATTTTAATGTTCAGATATTAAGTAAAAGTATCATTTTCATCTGAAGAAATGAGTTTGTCTTTCATGCCATAGTCAGACCCTCTTTTTGATACAACAGTGTTACTCGTAAGTCTGGGAAAGCCTGCCCTTTAATTATATTCATAATATATTTGAAAAGTTTGTAACATTTCCCCTAGACTGTGTTTGAAAGAAGCTGGCCTCTGTAATTGCCTTGCGACCTGTGGTACTGAAAAGAACACATGTTAGCACTGGAGTTACCATGCCAGAGAGGCGGGTTTGACCTCTAAGTTTTTGCTCTGCTGGTCCAAATGCCAGTTTTTAAGACTCTTTATAATGTGTTAAAAACTGATCCAAGCTCTAGCCAAAAAGTTTCCCATTGTCTCAATGTCAAGTGCTTAAATGAATGAGTCAACCTCACAAGCACTTGCGTGTAACTCTGCAACAAGGAAGCTGCCATTCAAAAGACAAGTGCACGCGGCCAGTTAAACAGTACACATGACAATTGTGAAGTCCAACCTATAAATTTAGGCGTGCAAATCATATATATTTCTATTCAAATAATTACTGTATAAATCTGTATGTGTTTAAGGTATATGCATGTGTTTTCTGAATGTTTCTTCAAATTTTTGAATGTCTATCATGGTTCCCAGTGATAATATACAATACCAAATCATAGGGTAGTCCCTCCTAGTAAGTGATCTGAGAACCACAATAGTGGTTGCTCAAATATCCCACTTTCTTGTTTAGGTGCTTTTGCAACTCCAGCACCTGTGATAGCAGAGTAAAATAAACATGGAATCTCAGTGCCAATTGTCACATTTTCTCACAGACAGACCTCAGCTTTGTGGCACAGTTCTCAGGAGCCGGAGGACTTCTCTAATTATTGTCTGCCACTGTCAACCATTATTTTCTGTTAAGGTTGAGTTGTTGTTGTTGTTTTGAAGTATAGAAACAAAAGTTTTATTTTTTTCCGATTTTCTTCTCAATTTCAGAACTAAAACAAAATGGTTGAAGATTTATAAGGTAAGAATTGCCACTCATCCAGCTAAGACATCGTCCTATGTATAACATGGCACACAGCCTCCTCTGAGTATTTGACTGTTAGCAGAAAAAACAAAGATCTGGCTTTCATGGAACTTATATTCTATAGAAACATGAAATAAGAAACAACAAATAAATGCAATGGCACTCTCTAATGCTTTCTTTACTGAAATTAAGTAATAGAAGGAGATAAATGGTGATAATCTCTCTTAATATATGGCACTTGAGAAGAAATATGAATAAAATAACATTTTTGGAAAGAAAAGTCAGCACAATAGCCTTCAGGTGGGCTGAAGTTGGCTAGATTCATGATTATCAAGAAGGCTAGTGTGACTGGAGTTAAAAAGAGAGTGGAGAAAAGGTCACGTGGAAGCCAGTGAAGAAATATGGTTTTGTTTTCTTTCTTTCCACTCTGATCCACATTCAGAATCAGCACCACAATGACATGTAGGATGAGAAACAATGCTGAAATAAAAATGGGAAAGAATAGAAGCAACATAACTTCTCTAGTGAATTTCTCCAGAATTTTGACTTTGGATAACTAAAACAAGGCTTTGATTAGAGTAAAAACACAGATAAATCTTCAGAAAATAAAGCCAGATGGAAAGGACAATTCTCCAAATGGTGAATTCCATCAGTTTACTTTTATAATATTCTTGAAATTATTGGATTGTGGAAATATAGGATTGATCTGTTTCTGCCTGTGAAGGCAGAAGGAATGGGTGCACACTGGAATGAAATAGGCATGCCTGTAAAATAACACTCTAGATTGTTGTTCTGACCTTAATTACTAATGCCTATATCCTTTTTTGTGTATTTGTTTTAAGACAAGAACACAGATGTTAGCCTAGCCTGGCATAGAACATACTGTGTTGTCATATCTCCTATAGAGCTCACGACATTCCTTCTTTCTTAACTTTGCTCATGTTTCCATTATAGGCATTTGCACCAAGCTCAGCCGGTTGACTTTTGGCATGATGTTTATATAGTTTCATACATTATTAGCTATGTGGCATACTAGCATCCAAGGAGAAGGCCAATGTGACTTCTACCAATGTCAGGAAAATTAATAATTACCTCAAATGCTATAGGGAAAAATCACTCAAAGAAATATTGTTTCTAGTTTTACCATATTTCTAAAACTTGAATTTGAACAGAGTGGCTTTTGTATGCCTACTAATTTGTCAATAGTCCCACATAAGTGTAGTAGGGAGGCCACTTGTTTGTTCCCAAAATAATCACACCAAAACTGTATTATTTAAATCACTGCTTGGCCCATTATCTCTAGCTTCTTATTGGCTAACTCTTATATTAATTTAACCCATTTCTATTGAGCTATTTATTGCCATGCAGCTGTTACTTACCGAATAAAGTTCTGTCTAGCCCCGGCGGGCCTACGTGCCTTCTTCCTGACTCTGCCTCCTTTCTTTCAGCATTCAGTTTAGTTTTCCCTGCCTACCTAAGTTCTGCCCTGCTATAGGTCCACAGCAGTTTCTTTATTCATTAATGATTATCACAGCATACAGAGGGACATCCCACATCACATAAGTATGAAATATCACCAAGATGTAACTTCCCATTGTACAGAAAAATTAATAGTGTTGTAGGCTTCAGAAAAATGTCTTTCAAAGATTTTTTCCAAAAAAATTCATTTTCTTAAGGCCTGAAAATTCTTTTTGGTTCATTTTTTTTTAAATTGAGAATAGGAAAAAAAAAGTTTCCACCTCCTCCCAGCCTCCCATTTCCCTCCCCCTCCCCCCGCTCTTCTCCCCCTCCCCCCACTCCTCTCCCCCTCCCTCTCCAATCCAAAGAGCAGTCATGGTTCCCTGCCCTGTGGAAAGTCCAAGGACCTCCCCCCT
>NW_026067933.1:14155176-14170743 GCF_014885135.2 Alexandromys fortis
TTGTGGATGCAAGCTGGGTGGGATAGAAAAAGAGAGGAGGTATCGGGCAGAGTAGCCCCTGAGGATGACCAGGAAGTGTAGGAGAGGTGTCTGAGATCCCTCTCCCGGGCTGCTGCCGCGGTCAGAAACTCACTCACCCCAGTGATGTCCCTCCTGGTGCCGGGTTCAGGTCTCCTTGCTGCTTGGGTGGTTCGTAAACAAAGGACCTACCTAGCTTGGTGCAGGCAGGCTAGTGGGAACAAAGGAGCTACCACCCTCCTGTTTGCCCTGCCGATTCGGATTCGGTCCTAGAGCCGAACAGGCTGGGCTGGGAGTTGTTATGTGGTCAAAGAGGGAAGGGAGTCAGACGGAGGGGGGAGGGTTGTGGATGCAAGCTGGGTGGGATAGGAAGAGATAAGGCCTGAAATTTTTAAAATTATCCTCTTTCATTATTTTCTCAGTAGTGAAACATCTAATTCTTGAAGCTGAAGTTCTGGATGAGCAGCTAAGAGAATATATGGCTCTTTCCGTGGTTCTAGGTTCAATTCCAAGCACCCATATGAACATTTGACACAATTGCCTGTATTTTAAGCACTCGGGAATCTGACAGTCCTTCCACCTCTTGACAGAAAACTTTTTTTATAGATAACAGGATGAAAGAATCAAGGCTTACAACAGGGAAAATTTTAGATTACAGTAGCCTTCATTCCCCTGTTCTAAATAGAAGTCTAGATAAGTAAATCTATAGGGGTCCTGTTTAATAGAAGAGACTGACAGCTTTTTTCAAACAAAGGTGTGTGTGTGTGTGTGTGTGTTATGTCTATGAATGTATCAGTCTGTGTGTATCTTTGTGAATCTTTTTTTCTGTGTGTTTGTGTACGTGTGTGTGTGAGTCTGAGTGTGTTTGGGGGTTCCTTTGTGTTTATGCGTTTGTGTGCATGTGTGTTTGTATGTGTTATGTATCTGTGTGTAAGTGTGCATGTGTATATGTGTGTATGTGTGTGTGTGTATCCCAACAGCAAATGAAAAATTATAAAGAAAGCATTTCTGTTTCCGTGGATGAAATATATATATTTATATTTTCTACTTTCCATTTGTTCTTTTCAAATTTTACTAGTTGCACTGCTGGTATTTTTAGAAATCTTATACAGTGATCTTTATTAAATGCTTCCAAGCTTAAGTTGCATTTATATAATCCCATTGAATGATAGTTCTTTTGTTAAATGGGTCAAATATTATGGTAAAAATCAGTCTAAATTATTAAACTGATTGGAAAACTAATCATACATGTATTCATAATACAATCATGCCTTATTTTTGTTAAAAAGAATGAATAGCATAATAGGAAACTGTGTTTTTATTCCTTAAGCACAATAAAGAAACACTGCACGTGTGTGAAGCAAGAGTTGTTGCAATTTCTCTCTGTAACCAATAAATCAGCTCTATTCAACTATTATAAACCACTTAGTTATAGTGTTCTAATGTGGAATTTAAAACTAATTCTTAGTTCTAAACTTTAGATAAATATTTACAGGTAACACTGACATAAAAGAACATTTCTTAAATTTAGCAACTGTTACAATTCCTCGACTTTTGCTAGGTGCCAATGATACTCCCACAGAGTCAAGTATTGAAGTGCATGTTAGGGTTAAATGAACCCTGCCAAAGCTTCATCTTGTGATATCATTACAGGTTAATCATTTTGCAAAGCCCAAAATGGTAAATTTATATGAAACAGTAAACAAAACAAAACAGCAGCAATAGCGAACAACAACAATAAAGAATAAAGAGAATCACCATCACCATAAACAACAACAAAAACTACCTCTTTATCAGGTATCTAGTTGTTTCTAGGCATCCTCAGTAATTGTTGATGGCTTATTTATTCAGATGAGCTATGAATGGCACCCAAGTCCTCTAGGGATCTGCTTTTAGGTTAGCATCAAAATTTCTTTCTATATTGTGTATGCACTGAGAGTTTTCTAAGAGTTTTGGATAAGAGAAACCCGATCTTAATTCCTTTGCAGAACCTGCGTGACTTTTGGTTCTGTTTTTATCTTGTGTCAGAGTTAAAATTTTATTCTTTACGCTCTAAATGGTCTCAGTCACTAACTTTGTTTTTAACCTGCCTTTCAATTGTTGTTTTCTTTTGCTATCTAACGTGTTTCAGGCAATTTTAATAATGTTTATCATGTAGGCTACAATTTTAGCCCTATAGCACAGTATGATGTAGTTATTACTTAATATCACTGTTGTATTCTTTTTTATTTTTATTTTATTATTTTTTTTAATTAAAAATTTCTGCCTCTTCCCCGCCTCGGCCTCCCATTTCCCTCCCCCTTCCCCGCTCTCCTCCCCCTCCTGTTCCAGCCCTAAGAGCAGTCAGGGCTCCCTGCCCTGTGGGAAGTCCAAGGTCCTCCCCCCTCCATCCAGGTCTAGGAAAGTGAGCATCCAGACAGCCTAGGCTCCCACAAAGCCAGTGCATGCAGTAGGATCAAAACCCAGTGCCATTGTTCTTGGCTTCTCAGCAGCCCTCATTTTCCGCCATGTTCAGAGAGTCCGGTTTTATCCCATGCTTTTTAGGCCCAGTCCAGCTGGCCTTGCTGGATTCCCAATAGATCAGCCCCATTGTCTCAGTGTGTGGGTGCACCCCTCACGGTCCTGACTTCCTTGCTCATGTTAGAGTTGACAACTCCTAGAGGGGTTCCCAGGTGTCCAGGGAGATGTCCCCAGCTAGTTCCTTGTGCAGTTGAGGAGAGGGAGCCTGAAATGGCCCTATCCTATAGTCATACTGATGAATATCTTGCATATCATCATAGAAACTTCATTTGGCGATAGATGGAGATAGAGACAGAGACCCACATTGGAGCACTGGACTGAGCTTCCAAGGTCCAAATGAGGAGCAGAAGGAGGAAGAACATGACCAAGGAAGTCAGGACCGCGAGGGGTGCACCCATTGTTGTATTCTTGCAGCACATGAGGAAATAGGAGTACATGCAAAGGCTCTGCCATTTTGTCTGGATCATATCTAATAACATGCATAATCATGGTTTCTATTAGACATTTATTTTGTCTGTGATTTGATCTGCTCTTAAATATTTGTTCATTGAAATCATAGGGTTTAGTTTGGTATAAATAAATATGATACAAACTATATAATGACATAAAATTTCAAATCTCAATGTAAAAAGCTATTAGATATTAATATGTTTTATTGTATATTAAATGCTTCAGTCAAGGTTTGAGAGTTACACATGCTACATGTAAATTAATATGTAAGGAGTAACTGACATTCCAAAAATTACACTCTTACACATCTATTATTGAGAATAAAGAAACAGAAAAAGAAAAATGAAGTGAATAAAAAAGAAATGGAGGTACTTAAAATATTCTGAACAAAAATAGGCAAAGAGCATCAAATACTAATGAGGTGTTATCTTCCACTGTCTCAGTGTAACTTGGATTCATTCTTCCAAGGTAACAGTAGACTTTATGAAACAAATATCATGACTAAGGCGTCTGTCATTTAAACTCATCACATTCCAGACATCTGTTCATGTAAACCATGGAACAACTATGTTACTCATAAACAAGTTAATGATGTAATGTACAGATGTTAAAATATGAAATAATTTCTAAAACATTAAAAATTAAACTAAACTTAATGTAGTTAAGAGTCACACAATGTTTGATAAAGAAAGAAAATGTGTCATTATTTGGGTATTTATTCTTTTATAAGGTCATTTAAAGTTTTTAATCAACATTATACAAAATATTATTAAGCAATAAGGATTTACAAATCAGTATGTTCCTTTAAAAAGGTTTTCCAGAAAGGTTGATGAGGGGAATATATTCCATTTGTAAGAATAGTAACAAACTCCTGTCTACAGTAAGCACGTTTTGCTAAGTCACTTTTTCATTTTAATTCCAAAGTGTCACTGGAGAAAGATTTTCATCCAATTATTGAATCTAAAACTGCCAGGGCTAAGGAAGGTGTTGCATTGACAAAGGTTGTCTTTGAACCACTCTGTGCTTCATTATCCTTCAACCACACCGTCAAATTTCTTCACATTTAGAATTCAAATTCTAGTGAGTAGCATTTAAGTACACTAATTGATTACACTGTAATTTCTTGCTAGACTCATATGAACAAAGAACTGTTACTGATGGCTCATTCGCAGAGTTACTCTCTTTTGTGTAGTTGGCTCGGAGATTTCCCCCAGATTTCTCGATCATCACGTACACAGCTCTCCTGCTGGCTATAAAATACTGCAGCAGCTTGTAGGTAATTGATCAGACAAGTGAACTGTAAAATATTCATTTTCTACTTCAACAGCTAAATAAATCTCTTGGGAAGAGGATGAAAATATTGCTTATGCACATCAGGGTCAGTAGAGTAATAGCAAGGTTGCTGATAAGCAGGGGTCCACTACAGAGCTAATACTTAATTCAGTGCCTTGCCAGAGACAGAGCAAGCAGCCTACCTTTGCCTGAAGCTATAAGTCTCATTATGTACTGAACCCGAGGCATCAACATCAGTGCCCCAGTCATGTTGCTCAAAGGATGGAGCTTCCTCTTTTAATTAATCAGGTTCATCCCAGCATAACATGCCAAATAGCCAATTAACACTTAGCTACTGTAACCAACATGCTAAACACTAAATTGCTAATGAAATGAGAATGAAGGAAAGTAACTGTGCAAAGGATGCTGGGAATACAGGTTGACTGAATTTTTAATAGTGTCTGTATATTTTTTGTTGTTCCTCTTTTTTGGCTTCTCTGCCAACTTTTCACTTGAATGCCAAGCTGCTTTAATTGGAAGTTGTCAGATGTAAACTCCATTCTGAATAGATAAGCCATGGCAAGAGTAGCACATGATTTAATTTTATATGTGTGTAGTTTTGATAGTGAATAATGCTAAAAGGCAATTTGCCCTGCTTTTGTCCCTGTTCCACTCTTATCCAGCTTATCAAGAAGTCTCAATCAGTAAAATATAAATCTGAATCCAAGAGATTCTAGAAGCATCACTTTTTAAAAGAAACTTCTGCAGATATAGGTACTATAGTTAATAAGATGTTCTGTTCTGTATTACTTCGATTTGTATTTTTGGATTCAAGTTCCTTTCTTCCTTTGCCTGTAGCAAATGTTTGCATTCTCTTCTCTTTTGATGCCCATGGAAGTGAGCAGAAAAGGAAAAACAATTCTGATTCTTCACTGTTGTTCTCCTTGCCCTATTGAGTGTTAGAATTTCTTTGATATATACTGATGTGATATTACTTTGATAGGAAATAAAAATAAAATTTTCTTCACACCTTGCATGTTTTTAATTGGAATAGAACACTATAAAGGTATATTAGCAAAAGAAAGATGATTTTATTAACATGTACCCTTCAAAAAGACATGGTAGTAACTGAGGGCATGATGTGAGTAATTCCCACAGAAATGGCTCCAATTTTCACCTTATATAGCATCTTTATTAAGGAATACTAACTTTTAATTGATGTGACAAGACAAAGTAAAATGAATTCACATCTTTAAGGAAAAAAAACAGGGGAAAATAGGTAAATTTCAGGTATTATTCGGTACCAACTTCAAGACAGTTGGGGTAGAGATCTCCTCAATGGTGTCTAACCTTTGTCTTGGTTATCTGAGAAGCTAGGAGGGGCCTAACATTGTTTAAAGTTCTGTCTTTATTTTAAATAAATTAAGGAATTAAGTGTCTCCCTGCATTTATTGCTTCTTTACTGTGTTCTGCTCAAAACAGTTTTTTTGTTTGTTTGTTTGTTTTGTTGTTGTTGTTTTGCCAGGGAGTCATGATTGACATGACAGGGCCTAACAGTCTCTCCACATTTTCCCTTTGACAAGTGGCTACAGGTGGTGCTCAGTGGAGTGCCCTCTGTGTCTTCTTCTCAGCTACCTTTGCTTTCTGTGGAGCTCCCATGAACAGACATCATTCTTGAAGAAATTCCAGCAATACATTATACAGTTTTTCATAACCCACCTGACTTTGAGAGGAACACACATTATTCTTATCTTCACCACCATCTAAGGTCTGCCATCATCATTTATATTTTCCTCTCATCCACAACTACAGTGAAGAGATTTCTACTATGAAACTACATAGCAGTGTGTGTATGATGCCTTCCTTCTAACTCTCTTCCTTTTTCCTAATAAGGTAAAATACTGTGTGGTTGGAATAGTTGCAGAAAATGTGTTAGTTTTGCCAGCAATTAGTGGTTTGTTTCCATTATTTTGTCTGTTTATGTTTTTGTTGTTGTTGTTGTTAATTTTGGTTATTTTCTTTTTTTAGCTCCAAGCTACTCTGGTAATCCAGAGACAATATGAAAACGTACATTCTGTATCCTTAGCATGAATTTAGTTTCTGTCAAAACGTCTAATTGAAAGTCAAAAAGCAATCAGGAGACCTCCAAACTCCATTACACTTGGCTGTATTCCTTTGACAAAGGACTATTGGAAATATGGTTAAAATCAAAGGCTTCTCATTGGAACGTGTATCTGGATGACAAGAGACATCTTAGAATCTGTGAATATTCTCTCTGGTATTGGAGTTCTATGAAGTACCACTGCTTTCTCTCTCTGCACGCCTCACAGCTTAGTTCAGCACAGTCACATAACTAATTTTTGTTCTCTTTCACCATCCTTGTCTTCATAGACACAGCCACACCTAGATGAGTAAAATATTTTCTATTTTGGTGATACTTCATTATATTTTATAAAGATTATTAAGAGCCAAACAATTATATTTTCATACCAGTTTGTAAAAAAAAAAACAATAGAAATTTTCTTAAATTGTTGCAAATTTAATAACAAATGAGAGTTAATACATGAATGAAGTAGCTTCTATATATTCCCAGTTGGAGATCAAAGTCCAGTAGCTAAAGAAAACATTGAAAATTACTTCAGTCAATTCTAAGACAGAGGGATGAGTTAGGCATTCAATTGACACCTAGCTCAATCTGCTGAAGGTAACTTATCTTTCCTACTTCAAAGTGTTCTGAATTTTTTTTGAAATATAAGTGTCACTTGTATAATTAAAAGTGTTGAGCTGATAAAAGCCACAATCATCTAGAAATATGTGTATCAGTACAGTACAGACAATGAGATGTCCACCATCATTCCAACTAGAAGTCGTACAGTTGCTTCTTCCCGTTCCCCCTTTTTAATTCAAGTCTACTTTTCAATTATTTTATAATGAGCATGGAGGTATTTTCTAAAAGAAAGTCAATATTAAATTTAATTACATTTCCTCTAGGAGTCCTAAATGTGACTAAGATGTGGCCACACTTTAGAGCTCTTTGGAAAAGGCTAATGGTCAGCTTATGATGTACTTTGTAGTGGAGGATTGTCAGTATCTTGTTGCTGGCAGAGACATGACTTCCTGGGGAAGACAAATTAAACACCACAGGATTTTAATATTAACAAAAGTAGATTTAAAAGAGATACAACAGTGGGGGTACAAATTCAAGAGGAAAAAAAATAAGGTAAATTAAATCAGTTTCTTAGAACAGGGCAGTGACTTAGCAGTCAATGCAAATTGTAAGTTTCTCTTACAAGTTACCTTCTTATCATTGCAGTATATTCCAGAGAGAAAACTGATGAGTACCCACTACAGCATCATACAGGATGCTTTTGAGCGTACTATTTCAGGATAACCTCAAATCATAGAATGTATACATCTTTTGAGTTTGATTTCCTTTCTACTACACAATATTTTTAACAAAATAATTTTAGACAAAGTATTTTAATTCCTTCCATAATTCTCATGTCCTGATTAGTATTGCAGCTTTCTTTTGAAGATTTTAGTATAACATTTGATTTATATAATAAAAATAACAGGATATATTTTCTATTTATCAACTGAAAAAAAAACTAAAAATTGACAATACAATGAAAATTCTTCTTTCTAGACTGATTCTTTCCATTTCTTTTCCTTTATTGGTAGAATATATGGTAGATTTTGTGTTTACAATTCTAGGATTTCATAATAGTTTTAGTACATCTTTCTTACTCATAAGTGACATGCATCATACACTTAATGATTACATAATAGTATAGTATGGAGAAGAGAAAAAGAAATAGTAGAAAAGTGAGTAAATGCTTTTAAGTACATTTTCGGAAGCATGTAAATTATAAGAAATCAAAAGAGAAGAAAATCTGTATTAAGTCTGATAAAATATGGACAGTGGAAAGTTGATAAGACCCAATTGCCTTTTACTGTGTCTCAGTGTCTTCAGAAATAAGGCAAGTTAAAGAGGGTATGTCTGGGAGAAAGGTTCTGCAACTTACCATGCAGAGAACCTAATGGCTTTTATGGAGTGGAGGGAAGACAAGGGACTTTGTTTCTAAAGATTTCTCAGATGCCAAAGTGAGAAGATCAGGGGTAGCTTGCCTTGAATCCCGTCAATGTAGGCTCATATTTGACTTCATGGAAATACTTTCACATTTCTTCCAAAAGTTTTATTTTTGCATTTTTCAATATTACCTGGTTATTCTGAGATATTCTTATAGTTGTTAAATGTAAGAACTCGGAGACATTATATTATATCTTTCCCATATGATAGCCCTTTTCATTCAGTACTCTTTTTCAGTGAGCCTGTACTGTTCCTGACAGCCATATCTGCCATGTCACAAGTTTCTAGACACCTATGGGTTTGCTTCTGTCCTCCGCATCTCTCTGCTCTGGAAATATTCTTCCCCATCATACACATGGAGAAATTATTAGTTCGTTACAGACTCTGAGGAACACAGTCTAGTTTACAAGGCTACATGGATCTGGTATCTTTGACTTTTATCAGGAGATGCACAGCTGAGGAAATGAATATCTTGTAAGAGTCCTGACATTCAAAGCATACTATACTGTTGCTGTCATATTGCTAGCCCTCAACACCGCATCTTATTAATTACTATGTTTTATATACTTTATTATGCAATATGGCGAATATTAAAAGACACTTTTTTCTTCAGAAATATCATTAATATTTGAGGTAAGTTATAATATGTAGTTATAAAATTAGCTGGTTAGTTTACATTAAAATTCAACAAATTGCTTTCTTATATTGAAATTAAATATAAATTAGGAAAATTGACATTTTTACTCTGTTGGGTTCCTAATTTCATTACCATGGCATTGTTCTCAATTCATGCACACCTCCTTGCTTTCAGTAAAACTTAATGAAGCATCTCTGCACTGAGGTTATACACATACTTTTGAAAAAAAATGTTTCTGATAGTTTTGATTACCATTTATTATTTTAATTTTGTTTTAGTTTATGCAATTAATTCCTAAAAGTATAGTAGCTCAGAAAATAATTGTATAACTTGGCTTCATCTCCAATGGTCATTCCTGAAAGTTCTTTCAACAGTTTTGAGTAGATAATGAACTAGATACTTGTCCCTGTTCCTACAAATCTGCATGCTGAAATTTCAGTTCATAATGCAATGATGTCAGGAAAGGGGCCCTTTAAGAGGTTATTGGATCATAGGTTAAGAGTCGTATTGAATAAGGTTGGTGATACTCAAAAATAAATCCTAGAGTACCTGTTCACCACTTTGTCCCATTTCTTCATGTTACATCAATACCTGACCCTTAATTTATAAGCAGAAATCGCTTATTTTGTCTGGCTATCAGGTAGGGTTCAGTACATAATCAGCTGGTCCCTTAAATTAGGTGAGGCAGTTTGTCACTGTAGATGTCTGGGCTGGAGCCATTCCTCTCACGTCATGGCCGTAGATTAAAAGAAATAAAAAAAAAGGGACTGAGACCCTCAATCCCCTTCAAGGGCATGTGCCTGGTAATGGTAAGTCCTCATCAGCTTTGCCTTTTCCAGTATCCACCACCCCTCAGCCATGCCAAGCTAGAAACAAGCTTTCAATACGTGC
This sequence comes from Alexandromys fortis, assembly GCF_014885135.2. NCBI lineage: Eukaryota > Metazoa > Chordata > Mammalia > Rodentia > Cricetidae > Alexandromys > Alexandromys fortis. The sequence continues at coordinate 14,165,055 of NW_026067933.1, forward strand.
ACAAACCTTTGGGAGACATTTAAAATCCAAACCCTAAGCAAAGCCCATCGTTCATGTGAGGGCAGCATGGGGAGCACATAGTTGGGCATGTACGAAAAGCTTATGCAACACACCAACTATGCCTATGCCTTAGTTTTGGAAATGCCTGACACTAGAAGTTTGTATGACAAAATTCTTAAGTTCAGCAACTGTTCCGTCTATGAGACGTTGTTACACTGGTCTAAATATGCAACACAATTGTATCATCTTCAAACAGTAAAGCATTTTGCTTAACTTATTTCAATCCTTAGTCCTTTTGGTTTTGATTTTTCCATATAATAGATTGTTTGTTCCTATAATGCTTAGGAATAACTTTTAACAAGAGCCATCAGTGCTTCTCCCTTGAATTTTTAAATGAAAGTCCTGTGACGACCACCTTTAACAATGTTGTTCACTTATCTCTTTCATTTTTTTCCATCCCTTTCACTTTTCCTTTCTTCTTGAAAGTATCCTTATGGTAAACAGAGTCCTTCACAATAAATTGAGAATATTTGCCAACTTATATGCATATCAAAATATGTATTTGTTCTGTGTGAATTTTTAAATGAAATATCTATCCTTTTTCTTTAATGATTTAATATCATGGTGAATACATTGATATATTTTTCAAGTCATTAATTATACTGTTGAACTTGAAAAATAAGAAGATGAAATTAGAGAATCAAAACTACATTGAAACATTCCTTCATGTATGTTAGTTAACATTAAAAGTCCATTTTAATCACATTAGAGCAATCGGACTCAAAATCCTACTTGAATCAAGGAAAATAAAAACAGTAATGTTTAATGCAATTTATTTTTAATTGCAGAGTCTAATGTGACAGATATAACATGCATTAATCCCCATATCTTTTATGCCGTCTTCATTGATGATACCAATAGAGTACAGGCAAGGCTCTGTCCTCAGATGTACAAATGTTTAATGGGAATTAAGACTTTTCCCCAATGTCTCTATAACAGATACAAGACTTTGCCTGAGGGCATTCTTTGAAAAATGAGAAACATTAAAACAGTATCAGGGAAAAAAAGGATCTTCTCCTCTGGCTGTCTGTATTCATACTTTAAGAATGTTTGACAACAGTTTCATTCTTTTCAGTTATAATCAAAGTATCTATAAAAATTTAGCATGAATAAGTAAGATGCAGTTAGCTTTGAAAGTTTATATTAACATAAGAAGCCTAAACTTTCTAATGAACACATAAAACATAGTCAGAAAAGGGGCTGCTACAGTCTTTCCTCCAACAAGCATTGACTGGAAGCCCAACATTCCTCTGATGGAGGAGGGTCATCTTTCTATCTGTAGTTTCATTGGTTAATTAATAAAGAAAACTGCTTGGCCTTTGATAGGACAGAAAATTAGGTAGGCGGAGTAAACAGAACAGAATGCTGGGAAAAAGAAGCCGAGTCAGGCAGTCGCCATGATTCTCCCACTCCAGACAGACGCAGGTTAAGATCCTTCCCATAAGCCAGCTCGTGGTGCTATACAGAATATTAGAAATGGGTTAGATCAATATGTAAGAGATAGCCAATAAGAGGCTAGAACTAATGGGCCAGGCAGTGTTTAAAATAATACAGTTTCCATGTAATTATTTTGGAGCATAAGCTAGCTGGCGGCCAGGAGCTGGGTGGCAGGAACGCAGCCCACCGCTCCTACTTCTACATTCCTCAGCTACTTTATACTCTGGTGCATCAGGAATCAATCTACCTCTACTCAGTTCTGTAGGACCCTACAATTCAAACAGTTATCCCCAACTGCAATTGCTCTTTTGCACTGAGCTTTGAATACCATGCTTTATGGTGAACAATCCTCACACTATTTTCATCTCTTTATACTATTCTGATTTTATCTCATCACATATACCCAGCTCTACTTACTACTGCATTATTTTGCCTATTTTTTTATGATATGCTTAACTGTGAGATATGTAGGAATTAAAAAAAATCTCTCTTCTTTCTAAGTTACTTCTAAATAGTGAATGTTTCTCTGAAGTTGCATACAACTAATTATGTTGCATAGTGTCAATTTACCTGGAACAACTTAGGGCAATTTCTCTACCATACGTCATTTGACAAATAATTTAAAATATTTATTAAGTCACACATTTCAATAGACTCTGAAGAATTTTCCTTGTATCTTCCAATGCTTTAGTAGTCTTCAATTATTCCAAATCACAATGTGACAAATGTTATAAATAAAAAATCCGTCACCAACTCCTTGGCTCACTGTTTGATACTGCTGGATTGCAACTCAAGTTACCTATGGTTGAGAACCTGGAGAAGAGCTAGAAGCAGGAGGCTTCCCACCACAGGCACCCATAAGATGATAAATCATTGGCAGATGCAATTCCACAGACACTGACAGGAAGCACAAGGTGGCAGATCCTACTTACAACCTTATGGATACAGAGATCCCCAAAAGACAAATTATACCTGGCAACATGAAGAGCCAGGTAAGATTTGCTTATGTGTATCCTGGTAAAGGAACTCCAAACTTAGGATAAATGCATACTGTGAAGCTGAAAACCATCTTCTGATGTTATTAGTGTCGTGTGGCTGGATGCTCACATGCAAACATACACACAGATATGCAAAAATATATACATACATATAAATGAATAAAATAACACTCAAAACATGACTAAATCTAGTAACTCATTAAAATTTTAGGCTGCAATAAAAGTTCATTCATTTTTTCCCAACAGAATGTCTACTTAGTAACCCACTCAAACAATAGCACAAACTCAGATATCAATATTTTCAAAAACTCATTTGTACTACAGAACAAACTGGCTCACATTTTGGTCACCTTTCTTTGAATTCTTATCAGGAGTACTGAATCTATTTGCATTTGTTTTATGGACTTCCCTTGGTATTATTTATAGGTTCTTCATCAAATGCTAGCATTTTGTGCTTTATATGCAATATATTTCATTTCTAATAGCTTCATGACTTATGATTTTCAAGCTGTAATGGTGTTTTTGTATAACTCAGCCATCCTGATCTACCCTATTGACTTATGAGATTTAGATAGTCGAAGTCCTCATCTTGTTCATCTTCCTTGGTGTTGAGCTCACCACATACATGCATTATGTTCATAATACATGCAGGTTGAATGCATGCACAATTTATACATCAAATGTTTATTCTGTAAGTTGTTGATGCGTTGTCCGGAGAGAACGCAAGTCTCTTTCACTTTAAAGTTAATGTTCTACTTCTACATCATACAGCATTTTGCAATAACTTTTAACTGACAATTTAGAATTACCGCTTTACTCTTACATGTAATTTTTTTACTAGCATTCATTCAGTGAAAGACTTAAGGAGAAAGCATATATTCTAATTTGGGTAAGTAATTAAAGGGCCTCTTAGAATTTTAGGGTTGTTTTTAGTTTTTATTTTGATTTTATTTTATTGATTTGTATTGAGTTCTACATTTTTCTCAGCTCTTCTCCCTGCCTCTCCCCTCCTGCTTCAGCCATCCCCCAGGGTCCCCATGTTCCTAGTTTACTCAGGAGATCTTGTCTTTTTCTACTTCCCATGTTAATTAGATCTATGTAAGTCTCTCTTAGTGTCTATGTTCTCTGGAGTTGTGGCTCATAGGCTGGCTTTCTTTGCTATATGTTTAAGAAAATTGGGAGCCGAGCGGTGTTGGTACACGCCTTTAATACCAGCACTTGGGAGGCAGAGGATGGCGGATCTCTGTAGGTTTGAGACCAGCCTGTTCTACAAGAGCTAGTTCCAGGACAGGTTCCAAAACCACAGAGAAACCCTGTCTTGAAAAGCAAAGAAAAGAAAATTGGGTATTTCTATACTGTAAGACTATTCAATAGAATATTATGTGAGAAAATTCTGTGGACAGAATAATTTTGAAGAGCAAGACAACCACTATCAACCTGTTAGACTGTCACTTACTAATATGAATGTCAACTTTGCACTGTCTCTATACAGTCATGAAGGATTTGCATGACTCACATATACATAAGTGGGACAAATGGATAAACGGCCTTTCAAAGAACATTTTACCAGTCTTACAAAGCTATCAACTCTGAATATTTATTTGTGTTAAAATGTTTATATTTGTATATGTATGTGTATATATTGCTGAAGTTGGAGATCCTACAAAAAGAAATTTCTGACAAGCAATGTATACTGCATTGTTGGTTAAATCAGATCATATTTAAAGTGTATTCAATGCTGTCTCAATATCACAGACATTTGATACTCAGCACACTCCATTTAGAATGGAAATTTTAATCTCTTTATTTTTAACTGAAAATCTTAAATGATAGTCTTTTCTTAGAACTTAGGCATTTTTTCACTTTCTCATATGAATTTATGTGTTTTTAAATGGAGAAATAATATTTATAAACAACACAGTAGGGAAGAAATAGATATTTTAAGGTTAAAAACACTTCAAAACTTTTACAGGTTTTGTCCCAGAGTTTATATTGTGACATGCTATTAAGCATGAGATTTCAAGAATTAATAAATAATAATATTTGTGTCCGAGTTTGCTGAAACCAGCAGGAAGTAAGGATTGGGAAAGATCTGTTCGGGGAGGAGTGAGATAAAGGGAGAAACAGAGAGCAAGTCAGAGAAGAAGCAAGGAGAGGAAGAAGGCAAAAGGGGGTGAGGAAGAGTGAGGGAAAGAACGAAAGAGACAGAGGTGGAGACGAAGGGAGTAGGATCTTTGTCCAGACCCCTGAGGAGGTGAAGGATCTTACCATCAAGGACCTAACTTTGATTCTTGAAATCCACAAAAAACCCCTTTGATAAGCTGTCCTCTAACTTCCACATGCAACTACAACACGGGCAACCACCATTGCCATGCATTAAATAAAAACTGAAGAAGAAAATGAGGCCACGTATTTCTTGTGATTTGAAAAAGAAGAGGTCCTGAGAACAGGTGAGGACAAATAGGAGAATGGCAGAGAATAAAAGCAGATGCTCTATCAAAACAACATATATAGGAAAATGATAATATGATAATAGAATAGATGTTACTCTGTGTGTCCTTAAAAATAAGAATAAGAGGCCGGGCGGTGGTGGCGCACGCCTTTAATCCCAGCACTCGGGAGGCAGAGGCAGGCGGATCTCTGTGAGTTCGAGGCCAGCCTGGACTACAAGAGCTAGTTCCAAGACAGGAACCAAAAGCTACGGAGAAACCCTGTCTCGAAAATCAAAAAAAGAGTACCATAAATATTTTGGGCATGGTTTTGTGCCTTCCTCATGGCACTAATATATAGGGGCCGTTTCCTCTACATTTTTGCCCATCCCCCTCCCATTTCTGAATCTGCCTGTTACTCAAGGTCTTAACCAGAGCCTCACTCTGCAGGAATTGCTCTCTTAGCATGGAGCTGAAGGATAAAGAATAAAACTGGTCATTTTAAAGGCAAGTTATTGTTGACTCCTTAGAGGCTCGCAACAGGCATCTTCAAGCTTGCCTGTGAAGACGGGTGGTCTTAACATGTCCCATTCCATCATAAATTTCATCCGGATTCAGCTCCACTTTGTAGAGTCTTTGCGGCTATTAACAAATGTGTTTTTATAGATTACTAATGCATAGAGAAATGAGTTCTAAGATTGCTTTTTTTCTGGATCTTCCCCAAGATTAATGTTATTGAGGTTAATACTAACTAGCAGAGCTGGA
>NW_026067933.1:14171464-14268478 GCF_014885135.2 Alexandromys fortis
AAAAAAAAAAACACAAGCTGAGGAAATTATAGAAACAGAAATCATGAGAACATGATCAGGAACCACAAATGCAAGCATAAACAGCAGAATACAAGAGATGGAAGAGAGAATTTCAAGCACTGAAGATACAGTAGAGGAAATAGACTCATCAGTCAAAGAAAACATTAAATCTAACATAATCTTAACACAAAATATGCAGAAAATATAAGACAACATGAAAAGACTAAACCTAAGAATAAAAGGTATAAAAGAAGGGAAGGAAGTTCAACTTAAAGCACTGAAAATATATTTAACAAAATCATAGAAGAAAAGTTTCTTAACTTAAAGGAAGATATGCCTATGAAGATACAAAAAGCTTACAGAACACCAAATAGACTCAATGAAAAAAAAAGCTCCCTTGCTACATAATAATCAAAACACTAAACATACAGAACAAAAAAGAATATTAAGAGCTATAAAGAAAAAAGATCAAGTAACACATAAGGGAAGACTTATCAGAAATACACCTGATTTCTCAATTGAGACATGAAAGCCAGAAGGTCCTGGTCAAGGATTATGAAGACATTAAGAGACCATGGATGTTAGCCAAGACTACTGTACCCAGCAAAAATTTCAATCACCATAGAAGGACCAAGCAAGATATTCCATGGCAAAATCAGATTTAACCAATCTCTAGCCAAAAACTCAGCCCTACACAAAGTACTAGAAAGAAAACTTCAACCCAAGGAAGTTGGCTACATCAATATAAACACAGACAATTGATGATCTCAAAAAAGGAAAAACCATACAAATGAACATAATCAACAACAAAAGCTAACAGAAGATAGCAATCACTGGTCATTAATACCCTTAATATAAACGGACTCAACTCACCTGTAAAAAGACATAGGCTAACAGATTGGATATGAAAACAGAACCCATCCTTCTGCTGCATATAATAAGCATACTTCAACCTCGATGACAGATATTGCCTCAGTGGAAAGGGTTGGAAAAAAGTTTTCCAAACAAATGGACCTAAGAAACTAGCTGGTGTAGCTATCCTAATATCTAACAAAGTAGACTTTAAAGTAAAGTCAATCAAAAGAGACAAAAAAGGGCAATTCATATTATTCAAGAGGTAATCTCACTACTCCCCAAATACAAGGGCATCCTCATATGTAAAAGAAACACTTCTAAAGCTTAAATCATACATTAAACCCCACACACTAATAGCAGGAGACTTCAACACTCCATTCTCACCACTGGACAAGTCAGTCAGACAAAAAATTAATAGAAACATAAGGGAAATAACAGATGTCATGACACAAATGGACTTAACAGACTTCTATAGACTATTCTATCCAAACAGACCTCATGGAATCTTCTCAAAAATTGACCACATACTCAGTAACAAAACAAACCTCAACAGATACAAACAAATTGGAATAACCCCATATTTCTAATCAGATCACAATGGCTTAAAACTAGAATTCAACAGCAACACTAATTCCAGAAAGCCCACAACCACATGGAAATTAAACAATGCTCACCTGGATCATCAATAGGTCAAGAAAGAAATAAAGGGAGAAATTAAAGACTTTCTAAATTTCAATGAAATGACCACACAACATACCCAGATTTATGGGAGACAATGAAAGCAGCGTTAGAGAAAAGTTCATAGCACTAAATGCCTACATGAAAAAGCTGGAAAAATCCCACACTAGTGAATTAACAGAACATTTGAAAACTTTAGAACGAAAAAAAGCAAACTCACTCCAGAGAACCAGATGGCAGGAAATAATCAAATTGAGAGTTGAAATTAACAAAATAGAAACAAAGAAAACAATACAAAAATCAGTGAGGCAAAGATTTAGTTCTTTGAGAAAATTAATAAAATCAAAAAACCTTTATTCAACCTAACCAAAAAGCAGAGAAAAGTATATCCAAATTAACAAAATCAGAATGAAAAAGGGGACATAACAGTAGGCATTGAGGAAATCCAGCAAATCATTAGGTCATATTTCAAAAACCTGTACTCTACAAAATTGGAAAACTTAAAGGAAATGAACAACTTTCTGGAAAAATATCACTAACCAAAATTGAATCAAGACCACATAAGCAAATTTAATAGATCTATACCTGTGAAAGAAATAGAAACAGTCATTAAAAAGTCTCCCAACCACAAAACACCCAGGATGAGATGGTTTCAGCTCAGAATTCTACAAGATTTTCAAAGAACTAATACCAATACTCGTCAAATTGTTCCAAACAATGGAAACAAAAGAAACATTGCCAAACACTTTTTATGAAGCTATATTTATCCTGTTACCCAAACCACATAAAAGCATTACTAAGAAAGAGAATTACAGACCAATCTCACTCATGAGCGTTGGTGCAAAAATAAAATACTGGCCAATGAAATCCAAGAACATATCAGAATCATCATTCACCATGATCAAGTTGGCTTCATCCCATAGATGCGGGGATGGTTCAACATACGAAAATCTGTCAACGTAATCCACCATTTAAACAAACTAAAAAATAAATCTACATGATCATCTCATTAGATGCTGAAAAAGTTTTTGACAAAATACAACATCCCTTCATGATAAAAGTTTTGGAGAGAATAGGGATACAAGGAACATACCTAAACATAATAAAGGCAATTAACAGCAAGCCAACAGTCAACATCAAATTACATGGAGAGATAGTCATGGAGATTCCACTAAAATCAGGAACAAAACAAGGTTGTCCACTCTCTCCATATCTATTCAATAAAGTCTTGAGGTCCTAGCTAGAGCAATAAGACATCAAAAGGAGATAAAGTAGATACAAATCAGAAAAGAAGAATTCAAACTCTCATTTTTTGCTTATGATATGACAGTTTACGTAAGTGACTCCAAAAACTCTCTCAAAAGACTTCTAAAACTCATAAACACTATCAGTAATGCAACAGGATACAAGATTAGCTCAAAAAGTCAGTAGTCCCACTTTACACACATGATAACTGAGCTGAGGAAGAAATCAGAGAAACATCACCCTTCACAGTAGCTACAAATAGCATAAAATATCTCAGAGTAATTCTAACTAAACAAATGGAAGACTTTTATGGCAAGAACTTCAAATTTTTGAAGAAAGAAATTGAAGCAGACACCAGAAAGTAGAAAGATCTCCCAAGCTCTTGGGTAGATAGAATTAACATAGTAAAAATGGCAATCTTACCAAAAGTAATCAACAGATTCAATGCAAGGCCCAGCAAAATTCTTCACAGACCTCAAAAGAACAGTACTCAACTTCATATGGTAAAAGCAAGAAACCCAGGTTAGCCAAAACAATCCCATACAATAGAAGAACTTGTAGAGGCATCACAACCCCTGACTTCAAACTCTACTACAGAGATACAGTACTGAAAGCAGCCTGTTATTGGCATAAACACAGACAGGAGGAGCAGTGGAATCAAATAAAAGACCCAGATATTAATCCACACACTTTCAAACACCTGATATTTGACAATGAAGGAACAAATATCAAATGGAAAAAAGAAAGCATATTTAACAAATGGTATTGGTATAACTTAATATCAGCATGTAGAAGAATAAAAATAGACCCAGATCTATGACCATGCACAAAACATAAGTCCACATAGATCAAATACCTCAACATAAAGCCAACCACACTGAACCTCATAGAAGAGAAAGTAGCAAGTACACTTGAATGTATTGGCACAGGAGACCACTTCCTAAATATAAGCCCAGTAGCAAAGACACTGAGAGAAACAATTAATAAATGGGACCTACTGAAACTGAAAAGCAAAGGACATGGTCAACAAGAGAAAATGACAGCCTACAGAATCGGAAAAGATCTTCACCAACCCCACATCAAACAGAGGTCGAACCTCCGAAATATACAAAGAACTCAAGAAATTGGTCATCAAAAGGACAAATAATCCAATAAAAACATGGAGTGCTGACCTAAACAGAGAACTCTCAACAGAGGAACATAAAATGGCTGACAGACAATAAGTGAAATGTTCAACATCCTTAGTCATCAGAGAAATGCAAATCAAAACAACTCTGAGATTCCATCTTACACCTGTAAGAATAGCCAAGATCAAAAACACTGATGACAACTTATGCTGGAGAGATTGTGGGGTAAAGGGGACATTCCTGCATTGCTGGTGGGAGTGCAAGCAGGTATATACCGTTTGGATATCAGTATGACAATTTCTCAGAAAATTAGGAAACAACCTTCCTCAAGACCCAGTAATACCACTTTTGGGTATATACCCAAAGGATGCTCAATTGTGGCACAAGGACATGTGCTCAACTATGTTCATAGCAGGATTGTTTGTCATAGCCAGAACCTGGAAACTATCTAAATGCCCTTTAACTAAGGAATGGATAAAGAAAATGTGGTACATTTACACAATCGAGTACTACACAACAGAAAAAAATAATGATATCTTGAAATTTGTAAGCAAATGGATGAAGCTAGAAAACATCATTTTAAGTGAGGTAATCAAGACCCAGAAAGACAATTATCACATGTACTCCTTCATAAGTGGCTTTTAAACATAAAGCAAAGAAAACCAGCCTACAAACCATAATCACAGAGAACCTAGACAACAACGAGGACTTACATAGATCTAATCTGCATGGATAGTAGAAAAATACAAGACCTCCTGAGTAAATTGGGAGCATGGGGACCATGGGAGAGGGTTGAAGGGGAGGAGAGAGGCAGAGAGGGGAGCAGAGAAAAATGTAGGGCTCAATAAAAATTAAAAATAACAAACTAAGAATAAAATTATTTTAGAACCATTAATTATTTTGAGAGTGACCCAAACTGACCATCAAATTGGGAGCATCTTTATCCAGGCAAGCACACCATAAATAGCAGTCACACACAGAGTCATAGCTTTGTCTGTTGAAGATAATAAAAAAATTATATAACAAATTTTATAATAAAAATTTTATACAATTTTAAAAACCATGATTTATTTGTTATAATATTAATTACATAATCATAATAAATCACATCATAACCTAAGTTAATACATTTTTAAACATCAAAAGAGGCTAATTTCAAGGTGTAAAAGCTCTTAACCCAGCATTATATTTAATTCTAAGTGCAAATTCTACAAATTTTTATTGATTTTTAGAAGTAGAAAAGAAACATTTGAAGGTTCATATTAAACCCACAAAACAAGTCCAAATGTTCAAAATAATATTGTCAAAGAAAAGCAAAGCTGGAAGCAAGCAAATGTTCTGATTTCAAAATTAGTTGCAATGCGTTCGTAACAAGGTGGTTCAGAGATGGAGGCAGCACACATCTCTGACCACTGAAACAGAATACAGGCCTTGAGATCAGTTCCCACTAGCACAACAGTTGATGACTTTGTAGAGGAAACATAATCTCTTCAACAATTCATGCTGAAAACTAAGGAGGGTGTCTCCTTCGGTAGTGGAGGCTCAACCATAAAGGTCCATCTTTTGTTGACGTCTTTTATGAGAATTGACCATATATAAAGAATATGATGTTCTGGCCTCCTTCTTCTCCAAACTATATGAGCACTATTGTCAATTCATTAGCCTAAAAACTCCTATTTCACAGAATAAAGTAATGCCAGGCAAATGTATAGCTCAATTAAAAATTACAAACTATAAAAAAAGAAATGCTAGACAAAAATGCAACCAGTACCTTTATAATCATGAAGACGAGCTCCTGGAGTTTAGGGAAAGTTCCAATGTATCACAAATAAAGAAACAAAAAATCACTGGGTAGTGGTAGCACAGGCATTTAATCCCAGCACTCAGGAGGCAGAGGCAGGCTCATCTATGTGAGTTTGAGGTTAGCCTGGTCTACAGAGCGAGTTCCAGGATTGACTCCAGAGCCACTGGAAAACCGTGTGTCAAAAAAAAAAAAAAAAAGCAAAAATAATAAAACAAAACAAAAATGGAAAAAGTAAAAAAATCAAATGAGGGACCTAAAGAAATGATTGACAGTTAATATCGTAAGTGAAAAAACTGAGATCTGATTCTTTTTTTTTTTTGATTTTTAAGTTTTTATTTATTTATTTATTAAAAGTTTCCATCTCCTCCCATCCTCCCATTTCCCTCCCACTCCCCCAACTCTCCCCCCTCACTCTCCAGTTCTAAGAGAAGTCAGGGTGTCCTGCCCTGTGGGAAGTCCAAGCCCCCCACCCCCTCCATCCAGGTCTAAGAAGGTGTGCATCCAAACAGCCTCGGCTCCCAAAAAGCCAGTACATGCAGTAGAATCAAAATCTGGTGTCATTATCATTGGCTTCTCAGTCGGCCCTCATTGTCAGCCACATTCAGAGTCTGGTTTGATCACATGCTCAGTCCCAGTCCAGCTGGCCTTGGTGAGCTCCCATGAGACCAGTCTCACCATCTCAGTGGGTGGACACACCCCTCGCAGTCCTGACTTCCTTGCTCATGTTCTCCCTCCTTCTGCTCTTCATCTGGGCCTTGGGAGCTCAGTCCAGTGCTTCAATGTGGGTCTCTGTCTCTATCTCCATCCATCGCCAGATGAAGGTTCTATGGTGTGGCTATGGGAGAAGGCCAGTTCAGGTACCCTCTCCTCTGCTGCCAAAGGACCTAGCTGGGGAAATCCCTTTGGACAACTGGGAACCCCTCTAGAGCCAAGTGTCTTGCCATCTCTAAAATGGCTCCCTTAGTTAAGATATATACTTCCCTGCTCTCATATCCACCCTTCCTCCATCTCAACAATCCCATTCCCCCAAGCTCTCCCCAATTCTCCCCTTCTCCCTTCACTCGCCCATCTCCCCTTCCTCCCAACCCACCCCCACCCCTGTGCTCCCAACTTTTGCTGGGCGATCTTCTCTCCTTCCAATATCCAGGAGGATAACTATTTGTTTTTCTTTGGGTTCACCTTTTTATTTAGCTTCCCTAGGATCACGAACTATAGGCTCAATGTCCTTTGTTTATGGCTAGAATCCACTTATGAGTGAACACATACCATATTCCTCTTTTTGGGTCTGGGTTATCTCACTCAGAAGAGAAAATTCTAAACAGAAGTGGTTCAAATGGCCAAAAGACACTTAAGGTCATGCTCAATCTCCTTAGCAATCAGGGAAATGCAAATCAAAACAACTTTGAGATACCATCTTACACGTTTCAAAATGGCTAAAATCAAAAACACCAATAATAGCCTATGCTGGAGAGGTTGTGGAGTAAGGGGAACACTCATCCATTGTTGGTGGGAATACAAACTTGTGCATTCACTTTGGAAATCAGTGTGGCGGTTTCTCAGGAAACTGGGAGTCAACCTACCTCAGGATACCGCAATTCCACTCTTGGGAATATACCCAAGAGATGCCCAATCATACTACAAAAGCATTTTTGTTAAACTATGTTCATAGCAGCACTATTTGTTATAGCCAGAACCTGAAAACAACCTAGGTGCTCCTCAATAGAAGAATGGATAAAGAAATTGTAGTGCATATACACTTTAGAGTTCTATTCAGCAGTAAAAAACAATGACATCTTGAATTTTGAATGCAAATGGATGGAAATAGAAAACACTTTACTGCGTGAGGTCTGATTCTTGGGAGAAATTAGCACTGCTGTCCTAAAATGAACCTAGAACACATGTCTTCAGTGAGAAATTTTGTGGTTTCTACTTCCAAACATGTGGGAAAAAATTCCTGAGAACTTATAGTGAGTGTTTCCTCCAACATGGTATGGGATTTGTTTTAGGAACAACTGTAAACCAAAGTCAAGACATATAACTAGTAAGGTCTGTCAAAATTAATCAAGCAAAACAAATAAAAATGAAATTAAATGGGGTGAGTTACATATTACATGATGAAATTAATTCAGACTCCAAATAAGTATATTTTAAATGAATAAAAATGTGGCCAAAGATGAAAACATAAAAGATGGCTTGGAAGGCTATATCATGAAGACGTTTTCTTTATTTAACTTCTATGAGTCTCCTAAAAGAAGAAAGTCATAAAACACCAAAATAGACTCATGAGCAGCATAAATTAAGGTATCATTATTCCCAGGAAACTTTAAATGTTAGCAAGTATAAAGAAGCCACAGATAGTCAGATCAACAAGGCATCTGGCTGGAGAAAGGAGAGTGCCTTTTTGCCACAGACACAGACACCACCCAGCAACAGACTGAATCATCTCCACTTCTGCTCCCTGGCTTCCTCTCTGTCACTGCAAGGCCTTCCTCATGGTCTTAGAATCTGGCTTCTGAGATCTGGAAGCATTATACCTTTCCTCAATTTTAGTTTTGTTAGACTTTTATTTGCTATTTGACATGTAGACAAAGCTGGTCTTGAATTTGTTACCCCTTGACATTAGCTAGATCCTAAGTGGTAGGATTACAGGTATGCATCACTATGCCTAACATTTTTATTTTCTTCCTCCTGTTCCTCCATTTCATCCTCCTCTTCTTCTTTATCCTCTCTTTCTTCCTTCTTTTCACTATAAACTTTTAACTACAAAGAGACTTGGTGAATAATATAGTCTGTTTTGATTAAGTATGACCTTTTACTATATCAAATTGAGAGTTATCCCAATTAGTGTGACATTTCTTATGAATTTGTGTTAATTTAACGACAAAGTAAAAGATAAAAAAAGGATACATCACAGCTTTGCAAAGTGAAAATGTAATTCCTCATCACAGGAATTTCTTCCTTTACAATTTATAATTTCTTTCTCAACTATATGGTCTGCTGTCACATTAATATGTACACTACTTAAAATATGTAAATTTGTACATATATAGATGAGAACTTTAATAGCTAGTAGTATATATCTATATGATAGCCATATTAATTGCATTCAGAGTATTTGATAAAGTATACTAATTATGAATTTTAATATAATATTTATAATGAATCCTTCCCTTTAAAAATGTTTTCTTGGTTATGAGAAACTATAAAATGGAAATAGCATCATAATTTTAAATAATAAAATTTGTATCATTTGAGTGGCCTGTAAATCCAATGCGATATTGTAGTTTATGATAAAGGGGGACATTTGTACAAGGACTATCTATGCAGAAGGAAGGGAACACTGTATATTACATATAGGTATGGAGTATGGTGAACTTATAAAGACCAATGTGGTTTACATGAAAATATTCCCTAAAGACTCCAGTATTTAAACAGTTGGTCCAGTTGGTGGCACTGTTTGGGAAAGTTATGGATCTTTTACAAGGTGTAGCTTTATTGAACAAAGAACATCACTGGGGAAAGCTTTGAAGTTTTTAGCCTCATCCCACTTCCTAGACTAGATTTCTACTTCCTGTGTGCACATAGAACTGTACCGAGATACCTATCTGCTCCTGTCAGCATGCCATGCCATCTCTACCATTATTGACTCCAACCCTTTGGAGTCAACTTAAATGACCTATTTCTTCTTTAAACTGATTTTGATCATTGTGTCATTTTATCACAACCACAGAAAATTAACTAATACAAAAAGAAATTTAATGAGTTATTATCAGATCTCTAGAAATTAGAAGAGGGGCTTACAGAAAACAAAGGGAGCCAAGTCCATTAACACCTCAGTTCCAGATTTACACACTCATAATAGTAGGGCAACTACCTACGACTTTAGCCATTCTTTGTGTACTTTGCGGTGAAAGACCTTGTAAGTCTTTGCATAGAACAAGATCTTGTTTGCACTTTGTCTTTTCTCACTTCATCTACCTCCCTCTTCCATTTTGAGTTCATTCTATGCTCTATTATAATCTGCATCTAATATAAATCAACATTTGTACAATATTATCTTTCCTGGATGTGCATAATAAAAGTCATTTCTTAAGGAATCAAAATTCTACAAATTACCGATATAAGTAAGTACAGAGGTCATAATTACTCTTCACTTCAGATATTGATTTTCTAAGATTCACATTGCCTTTTACTGGCTTGATATATTTCTATTGTGATATTTCTACTGTAATATTATATTTTTGCTCTAGTGCCCTAAGTTGAAAACCTAACAAACTTTTAAAATTTAGTTTATTGATAAAAGTCAAGTTCTAAGGTCCTCACCAAAAAAAAAAAAAGAAAAAAGAAAAAAAAAACCTTCTCTTTTGTGATTCAGTTAGAAGCCATGTAAATTTAAGAATACTGGGGTTTGTTGATATCACTGAGTTGAAAGGTGATTCTTTTTTCAATCAATTTCTCAGTGAGAAATGAAGAATCATGCAATATGGAATTCAAATTTTGGTGGGTTCCTTATTTGACTTCATGCAAAAATGTACTAGCAAGTATACATTGAAACATAATCTTTCATAATTCATACCTGAAAAATCTAAGCACACCCGGTGAAGTGTCTCAGTGACATTTCTTCACATTATTTCTCTCTTTTCACTTTTACATTCCTAGTACTGGCTCTGCTGACTCTTTGTGGAGCTAAATTAAATCTGTAGCACTCCTTCCATCAGACTACTTATCCATTAATTAAGAGTGCTTTTGCATTAGATGATGAAGGCTGCTGATAAATCCACTGTGCTCATATCTGCATGCAGAATTTATTATAGCACATTACATAGTGCATGCATGGAAGACAGAATAAAGAAATGCATGTATGAATGAGACAGGTGAAAGAAAACTAGTGAAAATTATAGAATTTGGAGTCAAATTTAGATTCCATTTCTGAATTAATGTGACAGTTTATATAGTACGCCTGAAGACCATTTTCTTCTAAAACTAATAAATGTATTTTTTCTCCCCTGCACAGTTTAGATTTGATTAGAATTGTGTGTGTGTGTGTTTGTATGCCCATATAATCTCAAACATGTAACAGAGGAGTAGGTACTTAAATGTGTTTGTATATAATATTACATGATAGCATTTTCTAATTCATGGTGTATGTAAATGTGTGGGGTTTTCTGTATTTTTCAATACCCTAAGTATGATACTAAACTTATTATACTTAGAGTTAAGTGTTGATAAAATCTTGAGGTTGTAAACAAGTTACAATAAACAAAATCTCACTAAAATTAATCATGAAAAAGTTTACATAAACATTTGTAGGCTGCAGCAAAAATATTACATTGAGAAAAACTGCACAGACACAGGAATAAGGTAGAAAGATAGAAATATGTTGTCTAAAGTACTATATATTTGTATAGTTAGACATAAAAATGTACAATGAAGCACTTTAACTCAAAAATAAACAAAAAATGTAACACATGGGTTAAACACTTAAAAACCAATTTTAATTAATCACAGTTGTATTTTAATTAATAAAATAGAAAACTAAAATGCAATAATAAAACAGACTTTTTCTTTTGTAGAATTGCAATATTATTTATCATTTCTCCTAAACAATCTTTTATTATATTATTATAACTCTATCAGTTAATAACTTACATTGAAATTACATTTTAATACCTATTTGCATTTCTGGAATTTATTTACTTTTAAAAATATTTTATTCAGGTTTACAGTTTTGTGTGTTAGACATTTCTAAAGTTTACCTTCATCCATAAAATTTATAGTACATTCAGATTCACAGAGAAGTTACAAAGATAATCTGGGTCTCTCAAAAACTTCACCTTAGCCGTATATAGACAGATAGATATTATACATATAAACACAGTTATTGTAGGTATTTCAGCTCATTTGTTTCCTGGCCACCCAGGTCCTAAATAATCACACAAAACTACATTAATTACAGCACTGTTTTGCCAATAACTTAGGAGTGTTTCTACCTAAGCTCTTATATCTTAAATTAACCCGTTTCTTTTATTTGTATTGCCATAAGGCCGTGGCCTATTGGTAAAGTTCTGTCTAGCATCTGTCTCCTTCAGCAGCTACATGGCATCTCATTGACCCCGCTTACTCTCTCAGTATATCTCTGTTCAGATTACCTGCCTGGCTTTGCTCTGCTAAGGCATTTGGCCAAAACAGTTTTATTCATCAACCAATAAAGCAATACATATACAGAAGGACATCACACATCAAGTTATAAACAGCTAATATAATTCATTTATTTCAAGTAAAACTTGATATTGATATATAATCATTAAAGTCAGTAGTTTTTCAACCTCAATGTTTATTTATTTAATGTCCTGTCATGTTGCAGGACCCCATTAAGATTGTTACATTATGTTTAATCATTTTCTTTCTTTAAGCCTTAAGCCTTGATTGAATAAGAAGTTCCTTACATTTCCTTTGTTTTGTTTTGTTTTTTTGAAATGTCATCAATGGTCTTATGGACTACTTGTATAGAATATGTAGAATGTCTTTTATTTGTGGTTTGTCTTATGATTACATTGAGGTTATATAATTTGTGAGGAAAGAGCATAGGGCTATCACTTCAACTATGTCATAACAAATATAGATACTATTAATAATTTATTATTGTTGTTGACAAGTCTGCAATTTGCTATTTTACAATAAACACTTAGAAATAGAAGGCTAACTCAGATTTATTTAAAATATACTAGATTTATAAAGCTTATAAAGGAAGCATCCATGTTAATATTCCTTTGGGTTTTAATAGAATAACTCCAATGGGATATGTAACAGAGTACTCTAAATGGTCTTAACATCAAATGATTACTCCAACAATCATCACTTGCTTTCTTTAATGCATAAAGTGCTAAGGAGATTGAAATGAGTCTGAACACCATTCTTCTACTTAGCGAGTCTCTTTAGTTAGAGACTTTCTAGTTGATTCTCCTGGAAAAAAAAAAAAAAAAGACAAGCACTCTTATTAACAGAGTGACTGGCTCTTGATCAAATTTCATTAGAATTCACTCTGAACAATTCCAAATCCCACAAGCACCGCACAATCTTCACTGCAGTTAAAAAGGAGTGAGGGTAAATGCAGAATTCAATTCAATCCAACAGTATTAATAGCAAAAGCTGTTCTATTTTTATCCATAGTCATGCTTAATGTTGTACATCTGCACATTGTGGCATAATATTTAGGTAATTTAATAAACATTAGTTCACAGACCTGAATTTTCAGGCCCTTCTGAAATAAGTTTTGGTGACTGAAATTATGGCTTCTCTTGCCCATGTTCTCTGTCTCATAGTTTGGGCATGCTGTCTATTTCTCCCTCATCCCTTTCTCTTTGCTTAATGTTTCATCTTTCATTGAAGAATTGTATGTGCAGGTAATTTCCTTTGATGTGAGATAATAAAGCTGCCTGGTTTCTGTCCTCTCTGTCGGCATTAAAAAATGTTCCAATAGATAAAGTGCAGGATTAATTTTAAGAAATATTTGAGTAAGGGGTAAATATAAAAGATCTCTAAAACTAGAGACAACACTTTCTGATTTTGGGGGGTTTGCTTTTATTTGGTTTAGCATTTAAAAATTGTTTTGTTTGTGTGTTTGTGTGTGTGCACACGTGTGTGCATATGTGTGCAAGTGTATATGCATATGGGCATGTTAGTATCATGGTGCACATACAGAGGTCAGAGGACAACCACAACAGAATCTTTTTTCTGCATTCATCATATGTTTCAGGATTTTAATTCAGATTATCATGTTTGCTCATATGTGTACTTGTACAGTGAACTATCTCACTCATATTATTTTTGAATTAGAGGATAGTTCTTACTATATAGTTTTGGATGATCCTTGCTTCTGTGCAGACCAAGATGATTTGAAATTTCTAAAGATTCTCCTACTTCTGGCAGGCTTGCACTATCATGACCAACTCAGAACCAATTTTTAATGGGAATTACAGTAAAGAAGAAATAAAGTTCGTCTTATCTTCCATTCTTAATCTCTCAAACCCAGGTGCCCATAAGTACATTTTACAAGAAGTTTTTCTTACTTGAACAATCCTGTTTCTTACCCCTAAGTTCTGGACACCATCTGTCTTAATCAAGGTCTAAATTAAATCATTTTATTTCCTGCTCCAGGGAAACAAATATTCACAGACAGCTTTCTTAGTGTCTCGCAGTGGACGTTAGAATAAATTTATTTCTGAAAGCCTTACAGAGAGAAAGCTTACATATTTGTTTAACATGTTATATAGGACATATGAACCCCCGGGAAGAAGTGAAGAAAAGGATCTAGAAAGCCTGACAGCTTTAGTAGTGGCACTTGTCTTGAGGCTCATCCTTATTCCTTGGATGGATTCTCTACACTCAGTGCAGCAGACCGCCCTGTCATATGGCAAGTTTTGTAAAGTTTGTGTTAGAAACTAGACATCTAAACACCACATGGTAGTAACCCTCGATGTTATGTCAATCCCATTCTCTAGTTTCTACTATTTTTGCTTTTGTGTTTTGTTACAGTTGATAATTATCTTGCCTATCTATACAGTTTACCCCCAAATACTTGAAAGAATGGTAATAGTTGTTATTTGTGGCTACTGAGATCTCTATTCCTTGGCTTGTGTTCAGCTACCTACATAATTGGATGTATATTTACTTGGATGTTGTAACCTTAGGAAAAAACAAACAATACCTCTTTAAGTCTCAGTGTTACACCAGACTTACTGTGGCATATATAAAAATTAGCATTACAGTTTTATCAAATATTTTCCCACAATGAATCTGTTTGCATCGAGGGTTACTATTATGCATTACCAAATTAGTCTTTCTTTGATTTTGTATCTCTAGCTTTTCATTAACATAAATATACTATAATTAATATCTATGTGAAATTTTATAATGTATGTCTTGTATACATATACTCACATACACAAACGTAATATATAATGAGAATTTCTGGGTCGTCAGTCAATACTCTCAGGTATAATGCATCTAGGTTCCTTTATCACAGCTGTAAAAACCATGTTAAAAGTTTAATTATGTATCTTTCTTCTCTTGTTCTCTTGTTTTCCTGATGTTTATGCTGAATGCCTTCTTTGGTATTTGTATTGTTTCTATTTTTGCTTAATTTCATGGTATCATAATTTATGAGGTGATGTTTGTAAGCTCAAACTCTTCAAATCTTAAATAAACAAAAATATTTCCTAGAATTTCAAGGGATAGCTATGAACTTATGTATTCAATTAACTTATTCACTTTCTACTCACAATAAATATGCAGTAAGTGTAAGATCTTTGAACATTCATTGTACATTCTTTAGGAGTTCATTATTGGAGATTATGAAAACTGCTTTTGATGGTAGTACCTGTAACCAATTGCAAAACAAATCTAGAATCATAATATTTTACAAATTCATAGATGGTTTTGTAGAAAGAATTTGCTAATGTGTTAGTTTCTGTGTTTTCTCTGATGACTTTTGTGTTTTCTCCCACTATTTCTTGTTTTTATCCTGATGAGTAGGAAACTATTATTGTCTATGCAACTATGCAATTTGCTGCACTGTGGACAGAAGCAGACTGTGAACTCCTCTCTTGTACTGCTTTGTAGCCTTCATAAAGGAGAAATCAATATGATGAGAAATAGAGAATTGTCTTAGAAAATGGACTCCCAAAGATACACAATTGCCTGAATTCAGACCCCAACATCTACCAGCTGTGTGGATTTTAACAACTGCCTGACCTCTCTGACCTTCTGGTTATTTCATTAAA
The DNA here is from genome assembly GCF_014885135.2 of Alexandromys fortis. Taxonomy (NCBI): domain Eukaryota; kingdom Metazoa; phylum Chordata; class Mammalia; order Rodentia; family Cricetidae; genus Alexandromys; species Alexandromys fortis. Next base: position 14,186,956 of record NW_026067933.1, read on the forward strand.
ACAAAACAAAACAAAAAAAACAAACAAACAAACAAAAAAACACAGGCCTTTAATCCCAACACTCGGGAGGCAAAGGCAGGCGGATCTCTGTGAGTTTGAGGCCAGCCTTGTCTACAAGAGCTAGTTCCAGGAAAGGAACCAAAAAAGCTACGGAGAAACCCTGTCTCAAAATATAAAAAAAAAAAAAAAAAACCAGAGACATAATAATCCCTACCTCAAACAAAAAAATGCAGGACAAAATGTAAGACAGTTAATGTTTTCCACACAATAGTCAAGCCTCAGTTATGCTATCTATTTTGTTGCTGATAAACTGAGAATATTTTAACCAAAATTTGGTGGAAGGTATCTTACATTCACAATGTAACTCAGTTCTTTGGTAGCTGAGATTTGTCTTCTAATAGTAGCTATTTAAGAATCATTTAGGACTAGATCACAAAAGGTAGTCACAATATCATGATTGTTTGTATGTCTTCTATCAATCAAATATAGTTTTACAATGTTCTATACTGGAGGGAGAAAATGGGAATTATTTCAAGTTTTTCCTTTCTTATATACATTTAATATTTTAATAGATCCATCAGCCTTATATATTGAAAAAGTTCAATAAATCAGAGTTTGGCACAATTGTGCAATACCTTAAATGTATGTACATAATTTAATAAATTTTCATACAGAAGACGCAATGATTAATAGTGTGATCTGCAAGACATGTGATCTGGAATTCAGCATTGGATTAAATAGCAAGGAAGAAGAAAGCAGGAATGTGGAGGAAAAACTATGGCTTGTCCAATTGCATATGGGTTCAGTAAATGTGAAAAGCTAACTTAAACACTTAATAATGTTGATCTTCCCCTAAGGCTTTCTTTTAAGTTGACTTAATTAGTGTTTATTAAGAATTCTCCACCAAATACTTGTCTAATACCTTAAAAGTCTACTTTAGCAGCTCTAATCTCTACTAGTGCTGAGAAAAATGTCTCCTTATGGAGCCTGGTGGGAAATCTCCATTTATATCTACGCCATTGTCCTCTGCCCACCTAATGTTTAGACAAAGAGTTGAAAAAGTGAAGGACTCAGCAATCAAATGATTGCTTTGTTTGCAAAAAAATTAAACTAATTATATAATATAATGTTTTATAGGGACAAATTACAAAAAAGCAGCAAACTTGTAAATATTCAACCTTGTATTGCTTTGATTTTCTTCATATTCATAGACATTTACAAAAACAAAAACTAGAGAAGGGGAAGGAAGGGTAAAGAAAGGAAGGGAAGAAGAGCAAGCAGATGAAGAAGATCTAAAGAAAAGAATCAAGCGAAGAAGGAATTTCCAGTGATGATTATAATTCTTTTAACAATAGAACATGGATGTCTCTGTTTATTTTTCACATAGAAGGCAAGTGGTTCATGTTTCTACTCTGTACACATCTCATTAAAATGGGCAGAAGTAGGCTTATCACTGAGAAGATGAAGGGAGAAAAGAACAGAAGAAAATTTCACATGTGATTCTCGACCTTGAAATAACTCAGTTGTGCACCAAGACATTTCTGGTATCAACTTAGTCTTAGGCCATGCCTTTACTTTTTCTCATATTCTCATATGGTAGTAAGATTATTCTTGCAAGAAATAAGTTACTTAACAGAAAGATAATATTATAGAAATAAAGATGTGAGAGATACACAATTACAGGATGTTCTTCCATTCCTCTAACTGTTATGAAATATCTGAGTACAAATCAACAAAGGATGGAGAGCTAATTTTAGCTTACATCTTCAGACTACAGTGCATCACAGAAAAGATGTCATAGTGACAGGAGTTTGAGACAGCTGGCCATGCTACATTCATAGCCAAGACGAGAGAAAACTAATTTCCCCACACTGCCTCATTGGTTTCAGTTAGCCTTCCTCACATTCAGGGTAGTTCTTCCAACTTCAGTTTATAATCAAGACAACAAACCAGAAAAGAAGAATGATCTACATAATTTCTTATTAACTTTCTTTTTCCTTATCTGTTTCTGATTGAATTTAAAATTTGCTCTAAAGTTGAACCTAAAGATGGCACTGGTATTGGGATCAATATGGTAGCTGAACATGTTATCGGCCGTAGGGCAGAATTTAATACTATTATTCTGCTAGTTGGACATTGTATTAATTTAATTCTTAATAACTTATCATAGAACCTATAGATAAGTATATTAGTCAAACCTCATAAGAGGGGCTTCTTTTTAAAATAGCTAGTACTTAGCACTGAGAGCCACAACTGGTCAAGGTACAAAGAACAAGAGACTACAGAATGCTAATTCCTAAATTCTAATGAAAGATGGGCATGCAGTCCCCCCCCCAGACAAGAAATTATTGGTAATTAGTAGCTCCTAGTAAAGGGAGTTTGCTGTTCTGTTTACTTGCTTGGTTGCTTGCTTTTTTAAGGATGCAACCTCTGTTACATATTCTATCCTCCAGTAAAGGCCACACATCCTAAAGAATATACATAATAAAATTCATTCTTGAGGTGTTTAAGAAAAAAGAGGACACAGAGTGGGTTGGATAGGGAAGGGGACAAATAGAAGAAGGATTTGAATATAATCAAAATGCATTGCATATCATGTCAATGAAAAAATACAAAATGAGGGTTGGGGCTCTCTTCTCAAGTAATTCTATATTTGTCAAGTTGACTAATTAGCATGTTTACAAAAAAGTCACACATTTATCGGATATCAAAATATTTCCTTTACCAAAACTTAGAGAACTGATTGTTGCTCAGCTTTTGAACAATTTTTCTAATGACTTGATTAATTTGTATCTTATCCCATAATATTTCCAAGTACAAGTTCTTTATTCAGTTTCGAATTCAAAGAAACAGAGTGTGCAGAAACTGAGATGGTTAAGGATTGATTGTCAATTTGATTGTATTAATAAACACCTAGGAGATCTGCATGGCACACCTCTAGTTGTATCTGATAGAGTCTTTCAAGAGATACTGTGAACAGAGTGCTCTGTGACAATCCATGGACTTATAACATGGATTCATAACATTCATGAAACCTTGGATTTATGATGATATTGTTGGAATATGATAAAAAAATAAGGTTGGAAATTTGGGACACGTGAATCACTGGGGCTATATAAACACTTCAAGTTATATCTCACCCTGTCTTCATTGTGTTCTAGCAAGAATATGAATTGCTCTGTCATTCCATAAGTTTTTCACATTAATAAATATAGATGGAATTAAACAAATTAGCATAAAACTTTTATAACTTTGGGACATATCAGAAAATCGTTCCTCGAGAAGGACTCTTGGGTCTAAAAAATAGATGATTCACATTGAAGGATTTGAGAAATGGAAGCTGTTCTATTTAGAAAGAATGTTCTATACCAAGACACTTAAAAGCAAACTGGTGTAAGGTCTTAAATACCAAGTGGTTTGACTGGTATGGATCATAGATATGGCAATCAAAGAAAATGAAAAATCACAATAAATACCTTTAAATTTTTGTTAATCAAAAGAATGATCATTTGTTTTTTTATTGTACTTACATAGGCAATTGTTTTCTTCATGATGCCTCTCTATTTGTCCTTTTACTGTGTCTGCCTTTCTTTCTCTTACAAATTAAAAGAAAAACTTTCTTGAAGAGCTGAAATAAACTCCATTTTCATTCCACTTTTAAATAGTTCAATGACTATTATTTCTGCTCAAAACACTGAACTTTTAAGAAAGTATCTCAGAATGGATCAATAAAATTTCAAATTGAGAAAGTAACTTGATTCAGCAATATTTAAGACATTTCCCTCTTGGTTGTAGAATTTTAATAAGTTTGCAGGAACCTAGGCCTCTGGGACTTGGAGAAACAAAAATCTTCTTAGAGAGGGTATTAGTCTATTACCAAGAAAATTTAAAACTAAATGTGTTTAATTTTGCATAATCAAATATTATTAAATAAAGATGCTCTATCAAAACCTGTTCAAAACTACGACAAGCATGAGAGATGCAATTTTTGAGGACATTAATATGCAGAGACTTAAAAATTAATGTAGCACACTGCTTACCTATCTCTATTCACAAAAGCATTCCTGATATCTGTCCTTTATTTTAGAATTCTAATTATTCCTATATGAAGTACTAATGTTTCTCACGTTCTATTTACAAATATATACAAAAATTCTGGCTACCAAGAAAGTGGGATCTTAGATATATAATGTCCCGATATGAAACTGGTACTATTGCTCAAGTATCAAGATAATTAAAATTCATAAAAATCTATGCAGGGTTACTTCAATAACTTAGAAGAAAAATACTTTGAACATAACACTCTTATGAGTTTAAGTTTCATTTATTTGAGATCTGTTACTAAGCTAAATTAAAAGCAATTGACATACCCCATTATTTTTATTGCTCAACACCCTTATTCTGGCCATTAACCTTACCTTAACCTGGATCTTGAAAAAAAATAAAAACTTAGTGATGCAGAGGTGGATAATCAGAGAGGAAATGGTCTGGACATTGACAAGGTCATCTCTTCAAGACTTAGTAATCTCAATAGATGCTCCCCAGTTCCTGTGGTGCTTCTAAGAGCTAACAGTGCTCCTTCTCTTAGATGCATAGTTACTTAAAAGGAACAAAAGTGATTTCTGAAAAAGTTAAAGGAGGAGAGAGAGAGAGAGAGAGAGAGAGAGAGAGAGAGAGAGAGAGAGAGAGAGAGAGAGAGAGAGAGAGAGCAGGAGGAGTCAGAAGATGATGCTTGTCCATTTTAACACTCATGATTCTTTCTTGGAGCAAAAGTGTTTTCACAGCAAGGATCTTACTGCTGAGAACACGTATACAGTGGGTACAATGCTGAGGGGAATGCCTGTACATCGCCTACATTATTCTTTATCTAAAAGAGTATTCCCAAACTCATGTGAATAAAATTCATGTGAATACAGAATGCCTTTTAAAATATTACATATGTATGCTTTTTAAAAATAATAAATATATGATAATTGTACTTGTTCCTAATAACTTTTTTTGTTTCAAAAGCAGTAACAGAAAGATGATAATCTTGTTTGTTTTCAGTTTTGACTTTCCAATGGTTTGGGATGCTTTTACAACACTTTTCAATTCTTATTTAGTTATACATTTATTTGATTGTTTATTTTAATTATGTGTATGTACATGTGGGTATATGCTGTGGATGCTGGGAGTACCAGTAAAGGTAGTGATAGGTAGTTGTGAACTGCCAGGTGTGAATGCTGGGAACTGAATTCATGTTCTCTGCTAGTGTGCATACTCTTAAGTATTGAGCTACCTCTCCAGTTCCTACTTTTATCATTTTTTTATTATTATTTATTTTTTTGTTGAAAAAATTTGCGGCTCCTCCACGCCTCCCATTTTCCACCCCTCCTCCCACTCATCTCCCCTGTGGGAAGTCCAAGGTCCTCCCTCCTCCATCCAGGTCCAGGTCCAGCTCGCCTTCCTACTTTTATCTTTTAAATTTAGCTTTATCAAGCTTTTTTATTGCAAATGAAAGTTGACTGTAGTCAGTGCATTACTTATCAAACTTTGTTTTGATTGTCTATTTTAGTGTGCACATTTTTCAAAATAATACAAGATTTTGAGGTACTTGTGGGTACCAAATCCTCCAGAAGGCTTTCAAAACCATTTCTTCAATGGAATAGGCTTGAAACTCACTTCAAGGCACTATGATAGGCACAATGATATCATTTTTATCACATTAAGCAATTAATTAATTATGAGTTTCTAATTTAGAATCTGGCTTCAACTGTGTCTCAGATGAGGTGCTGAACCAAAGTATGGCAGACCATATGACTATTGAAGAAACAAGCTATTCCATTACATTAATAATAGTGTGGCAAAGTAGGCTTATTCAGAACAATCACAATAAATTGGTGACTGCTGTAATGTGGTCTGACAGAAAGTGATAGGATTGGGTTCATCTCTGAATATGGCATGGAAAATGGGAATTTATAACCAAGGGAAAATGTGGTGGGGGCAGGGCCACTGAACAGAAAATTACTTAATGGAAATATCAGGAATAATGAGGAGTGGGACTAAGTTGACCTAAGAGGATTCCTGCTGAAGGGGGGCAAGGATGACTAGACATCACTCAGAGGGTAGATGAGGATGATTAGGTACTAGGAATGAGCAGATGTTAAGCATAGGAGGGCTATAACGGTGTAAACGAATGCAGACAGATTGTAAAAATATATACAGCTTTAATGGAGAATTAGACTTACAGAACCACCGTTCCTGCGGAGATCAGGAAAGCAGAAGCAGTGTCTGGGAGCATGCTTGCCAAATTTATAGGCTAACATTAGCCCGAGGGGAACATGCCTCCTAAGGGGTGGGACTTATCCCTACATCTCCGCTTTTTGTCTAAATAAGACAGAACTAAACCAAATACAACTATATACAATAATAACAAATAATAAATATACAAACAATATTGAGAATCAAAAGTTTTGCTAAACGTTTTTGTTTGTGCTAAAGCACAAAATATGAACGTAGCAGCTTTCGAGCCAGGAAGTAGTCTCCAGACATTTAATAAATATTTATTGTGTTAACCCATGTAAAGTTGGGTTGTCCAAATTTTAGGTAGGTCTCCAAACATTTTTTTAGGCCTATCAATATACCTTATTAAATCTACTTTTTTTTTTTTTTTTTTTTTTTTTGGTTTTTCGAGACAGGGTTTCTCTATGGTTTTGGAGCCTGTCCTGGAACTAGCTCTTATAGACCAGGCTGGTCTTGAACTCACAGAGATCCACCTGCCTCTGCCTCCCGAGTGCTGGGATTAAAGGCGTGCGCCACCACCGCCCTGCTATTAAATCTACTTTTAACAAAATGAAGTTTTCACTGAGTACTCTCTGTAGAGCCCTCTGTAGGACTCCTTAGGGGGCGTGTTCACCTCGGGCTAATGTTAGCCTATAAATTTGGCGAGCATGCTCCCAGACACTGCTTCTGCTTTCCTGATCTCCGCAGGAACGGTGGTTCTGTAAATCAAATTCTCCATTAAAGCTGTCTATATTTTGACAATCTGTCTGCATTCATTTACGCTGTTACATTTTGGTGCCCAACGTGGGGCTCGAACCCACGACCCTGAGATTAAGAGTCTCATGCTCTGCTAATTGAGCTAGCCAGGCTACATGCTTGAGTCGGGGGCTGCTACATTCATATTTTGTGCTTAGATGGCCATTTTTCATTGGGAATGCCAATAAGAGACAACTATAGTGATTTATTTTTCTGATTTTGCAGTCAGATTCCATCATGGGACTCTTCTTCATGACCTCTTCCAAAGCTAGTAACATTCAAAAGCACTGAAAATAATCTTACTGGGGCCAGAGATTCAATATAATTGTTGGAAGGACAAAAGTATTCAGCCTCAGATTTCTGTAACAAAACTAACATTGTCACCATTAAAAAGAGATTTTTAATTATGTAAAATGTGTCATAATTCTATATAGATTCATCTTTCTATAATTTAATAGTACTATTTGCCTCCGTGAAACAGATGTTTCTTGACATTATATGGATGTTATGATACATAAAATAATGGGAGAGTATGAGTAAGAAAGTCAAGACCATGAGTGGTTCATGCATGAGACAATTTGCCTGATCTAATGGGAGCTCACCAACTCCAACTGGACTGGGAGTGAACAGGCATGGGATCAAACTATTCTCTATGAATGTGGTTGACAGTTGGGTAGACTGAGGGGCCAATGACAATGGCACTGGGATTTATCTCTACTGCATGTACTGGCTTTTGGGGATCCTATTCTCTTTGGATGTATACCTTGCTCAATCTAGATGCAGTAGGGAGGGCTTTGGACTTTCCACAGGGTAGGGTGTCTTGCCCTTTCTTAAGATTGGAGCAGGTGGGGGGAAGGGTGTGTGGAGGGAGTGGGAGGGGAGTGGGAGGGGAGTGGGAGGAGGGAGGAAGTAAGAATTTGGATTGGTATTTTTTAAAGTAACAAAATAAATAAATAAAAGAAAAAAATTTAAAAAAAGAAAAAATAATAAACTAAAATTGAAACTTAACATGAAGAATTTTTGCCAGGCAGTGGTGGCGCACTTTGGAGGCAGAAGCAGGCAGGTCTCAGTGTGTTAGAGTCCAGCCTTGTCTACAAGAACTAGTTCCGTGATAGGCCCCAAATGTACAGAGATAACCCTGTCTCAATTAAAAAAAAAAAAAGAAAGAATTTTCACCTTGTGTCAGTGTCCAATAAATGAAGTGAATCACTAGAGTCTTTTGCTAATTGTCTTGCATCTGTTGCCTACTCCTGTGATAAAATATCAAAAAAAAAAAATAATAATAACCTAAGGAAGAAAGGGTTTATTTAATTTCCTGATTCCTGTGTAGAGTCCATCACTGTGGTAGCGTCTCAGCAGCAGGTACTTGAAGCAGCTTAAGCACATTGCATCCATAGTCAAGAATAAAAAGCAATGAATTAATGCATGCATGTTTCTCTTGTTCTTTCCTTCTCAGTTCAGAGCCCAGCACATGAAATGGTGAGGTTCACAATGGGTAAGTCTTTGCATCTTAATTAATGTAATCAATATAATCTCTCAACAGGGGTGGAGATGGCTCAGAAGTTAAGAGCCCTGGCTGCTCTTCCAGACAACCGAGGTTCAATTTCCAGAAACTACATGGTGAATCACGACCTTCTAGAACTCCATTTCCAGGAGATACAGAAGCTCCTCTTTCTGGCCTCCACAGACATTGAGTTCACATTGTGCACAGACATACATGAACAAAGAAATATCTTTATATATAAAATAATTAAATGAAAATTTTAAAAGATAATTTTTTCACAAAAATGCCCACAGGTCATCCTATTTTAGAAAGTCCTTCCTTGGGCCTTTCTTACTAAGTGATGCTCGATTATGCCAAGTTTACAATTACAATTGACTATCACACTGGTGTACAGAATTTTGAGAGAATTACACGAAGGGATTCTTCAAATATTTACTGTGTTAGAAGAGCTTTTTAGGTGAAAAGAGACAGGAATAACTGTGTATCTGTGTATTTCTTTTTTTTTCCTTTTCTTAATTTTATTTAGGGTTTTTTTTTTTTGGTTTTTCGAGACAGGGTTTCTCTGTGGCTTTGGAGCCTGTCCTGGAACTAGCACTGTAGACCAGGCTGGTCTCGACCTCACAGAGATCCGCCTGCCTCTGCCTCCCGAGTGCTGGGATTAAAGGCGTGCGCCACCATCGCCCGGCTTATTTAGTTATTTTTTGTAACTGAGTTTGTCTGTGTATAGCCCTGACTGTCCCGGCTATCACTATGCTAGACTAATTCATACTCGCAGAGATTCACCACTGCATTGTTCCTACAGCTGGGATAAAAGTCAAGTGCCACCACACCCAGACTCTCACCATGGATTTCTAGTGAAACAGAGATATGCTTTCTTTTGAGCAAGTATTATGTGAAATTATTTTATCACCCCTTCCCAAATGTGAAAAAGTAGGGTTGTATTGATCTCGACTGTATAGTGTTTTCACAACCAGCTTGTTGAAATGTATCTTTGAAAACCTTTTTAAAAAATGAGAAATGTTCCAATTTCTTTACAAACAAGGGAATTGACTATTATTTACTAAAGAAATGTAAACTTCCAAAGTAAAAATCTTATTTTCAATTTAAAAGTTATAGACATCAAATCTCCATTTAGAAAGCTGCAATTTTATGTTTTATAGTTGGGAAATAACAAAATGTATTGATTGACATCACAAAGAATCCTACAAACTTAAGATTAAAGAAAACAAATTGACAGGACAAGAACAAGATAAAAATATAATGGATTTGGGGAAATGTTACATAGAATGGGCTAAATACAAAGTTTTGCCTTTCCCGGTGAGGGGAAAAGATGTTCACATAAATTTGCATCCCAAGTCTTAGGCTGCAGTGTTAGCATGTAATTTAAACTGTGCACAGAGAGGAAATTCGTCTCTCATGAATCTCCTTTCCAGAGGTTTCAGAACTTCTAATACATTAGGACCACATCTTCCCCATATCTTGCATTCTTTTCTCTATGTGCTTGATTTTTCTGTTCTGGAGCATAACTTGAATCATACTCTGCAACTTCAGGTGGTGTTTCCACTCTAGGAGGCTGGAGCTAGACTTCCCATTTCTGCTCATTAGGCCATTTAATAGAAGTGTTCCCAGCTGCTTTCTGCTGCCTACCACCTATCTCTTCTATCAAGAGTTTAGTTAATATGGATCAGAGTTTGAGTCTTTGCTGCAATAATAGAACACATTTGTCTTCGTCTGTCATGTTGCTATTATAAATTACTGCTGACTGAGTGGTTTATAAAAAATTGAAATATACTTCCCACAGTTTGGAGACAAGAAGTCTATTAACCAACGTGGTGGGTTGTACGTCCCATGCCAGAAGGAGTGGAGTGTCTCCTGAGAGTCATTCATATGATCACTCATTTCTTTAATGAACCCTTTGTATTCATCATCTGACCATCTCCAGAAGACTTCAGTGATCAGCACGACAACTGGTGACAAGATTTTACCTCTTAGTCTTGGGAAGAAACACATTCAAAGTGCAATAACACTTCCAATTACCTATCCGTGTTCTGAACTCCAACATTTTTATTTTCTGCTGAAACATAGTGATGTGAGGTCTGTATTCCTTCAATGTCTTTCATCATACAGAGACTTGCTTGTGTCTTTGGGCACCTTTGTCTAAATTAGAGTCAATTCACTTACTGGAACTTTAGAAACTTAGGTTTAAAATCAGAGATCAAATCTAATTCACAATTTTTATCATCACAATAGATAACAAATATTTTAGTGGAACTAAATGATACTTCTTGCTTGACTAATGGAACAAGGTAGAAGTGAAACCTTTTAAACAGAACTTAAGAAACTTGTGAAAACATGGAGTTTTCATTTTTTTTCTTAGCGATGCCTAGGCTTTCTCAAAGCTAGCATGTGCATCCTTCATCACATTAACCTACAAAATGGTTTAGTTTTAAAATATAAACAAAATAACTGTGTCCATGAACAGTTCATCTGAAAAGGATCTGGAGGGACAGTGGGGAAGCCATACTCTCTGAGGTATCTTCTCCGTCTCTGGAGAACACTTTGAAACTGCCATCAGATACTATATGAGTCAGCATTCCAACAGAAACCCATGAGTAAAATCAGTCTTTTCCATTGGAATTCCTTTTATTAAATTAACCATGGAAGTCATTTTATTAGGTCCCGACGGAATAAAGCAGGTAACAGTTACAATTCCACATCCCAAATGGGACTAAAACTAAAACGCAGATGACTCAAACAATTTGCTATTTTGGTCAACTTTATCAACTCACTTCAACTCTCTAGCTTTCTTTCTGTGCACCCCCATGTGTGTGTGTGTGCACGCGTGTGTGCGTGTATGTATTTATATGTATGTGTGTATATGTATGTATATATATATGTATATATATATATATATTTCAGATACCAGACATTTTGCATCAAGGAAGGAAGGCAAAGAATTCCACACTGGGCATACACTAAAAGACAATTTAGCCACTTTGAAATGCAAATTCGATAAGCCAGAGCAGTCCTGACACAGCTACTGTACTCCTGGCAGAGCCTTTAGCAGGTGCAAATGAGTTCACTTTGTGATAAGAACCCGCTCCTGTTGGAGAGCAGCATTCAGAAGTAGCCTGTTAGCAAATTCTAAGATATCTGAAATGAGTAGAACATATTACATTGCAAAGAGGGATCAGAAATGGTATCTACCCACTGATGTGCATCTTCAAAATCATGAGCTAAAGTTTGGATAGCCTGAGAAAATTTTTATATTCTGTTTACTGCTGTCATTTTTCAAGTTTTAACATGCCAGTCAATAGCTGTACTGTCAGGTTTTCTTGTTACAGATATTCTATACCTGTCTGATCCAATTTTCATATTATACAGGAAAATTTTTAATATGATCTGAGGTGAGATTCTAGGCATTCCTATAAGTAAGTGTTTATTAATGTTCTTCATCTTTTTTCCATTTTTGTTATGTTTTGTTGGATAGCCCAGGCTGTCCTATAACTCACTGAGCTCTTGCCTCGAATTTCCCCATGCTGGTTTTACCTCATTTGGATAGAGTTAACTTTTGCATGGTAATTCTATTTGCATTTGTTATTGTTGCAAAACTATTCATATATTTTTAACCAAAACAAATTTTAATCTTTATTTATTATATATTTAGAAAGAATGATCAGTAGTATCCTAAGCACTCCACATCAGTTTTGAGGATCTTCTAATTGTTCTTTCAGCAGAGAATCTGCATGCATAATCTGACATGTTTTATGAAAGTACAAATTTAAGTTCTGAGTTAGTATTTTAGGAAGATGACCTCCTGTTTAAAATGGGCTCAGAAAAAAAAGCCTAACTGTCATTAACATGTTATATCAATAAATATATTTTTATTTGCATGTTTTATGAATTCTTTAGTATAGAATGTACTAGAAGTATTCAGAATCTAATGATTAACGAGTAATGTAAAGAAATGGATTTTAGTATTAGTGAAAAATAATATGCCTATTTTGTTGCTATTTCTAGTTGTTGCTGAAGACAAATATTTTCAAGAATAACAAGATTAAATTAAGTTTATAGTCAAAATACTGACCTATATAGCAAAAATTGGTGCCAACTTACCTCTAATGACATTGACTTAATGTCACATCACACTGAAAGAATGGGATGCCACCTAAATATCACCTCTACAGGTGGGCACAACTATTTCTCCAGTTTAATAGACAGGGAATGATCTGGTTTATGAAATATGAATTGTTGAGTAATTATGATCAAGTCTATAATCAATAAAAGACTGTAATTTTGTTTATCGAACCTAAAATGAGGTGACTGATGCTCACATTCATGTTCTTACCACAGTGAAGACATTGGCTATTTCTGTAGTGTTTTGGTATACGATAATCAGTAAGTCCTGTACCAGAGAAATCACATAGAATCATATCAAAATCTAGTGAATCCAAAATGTTATCATTTTTATGAAATAAGAGCTAGAAGTCCAAAGAAACTGAGAGATACTATTTCTTATAGTCTGTTTCAACCCTCTAACTTTTGAAAATTTATTTTCTACGTTCTTATATAAGTAAATATATTATGTTGAACATATTTCTACCTCAAGCCCTCCATTTTCCTCCTTTCCTTGCAGTCCCCTTTACTGTGCTAAAGAGTTTCACTTCTACTTTTACATCCTAGATACGCACATAATTTTATGTGTCTACATTAAATTGAAGTGTAAATACATGAGAGAAAGCATAGACTTTTAATTTCTGAGACTAGCTGCCTTTAGCCAAGTACACTTTCTAGCAAACAACGAAACTTCTTTATTAAGGCCTGAAGATATTCCATTGTGCCACATTTTCTCTCCCCATGCCTCTGCTGGTGGATACCTAGTTTGGTTCCATGACTAGACTAACTATTGTAAATAATGCTTTAAAAAAATTGATGTGCAATTATCTCTTTGATGTCAACTTGGATGCTGCTTGTGGATTCTGGGAAACTTCCATGTTGATTTCCATCCTGCTAGGGTGGTTTACACAACTACCAGCAGTGCATGGCAGGGCTCCTTTAGTCCCGACCTCACCAGCATTTGTTATTATTTTAGACAATAGAATATACATTTGTTATTCTATGTTATACTATTTATAGGTAGAAATAATAAGTAACTAACAACTGGGGAAATTGACTGTTGAAGATATTCAAGCCTAAATTCAAGCAAAAAATTCCTTTTATAGATCTTAGATCACCAAATTCCTCGATAACATTTTGCCTATTACTTTCATTTTGTATTTCCCAAACCTAAGTCTGAATAATGGGACGATTCCAAGAAATCACTCTAATATTATTATATTCTTAGGAGTCACGTGTATTAAAGACACCCCTACAGATATGGTAAGAAAAACTTCTTTTGAGCTGAGGTGAGCTTTCAATCTAAGCTGCCTGCATGCTGGAAACAGATTGCTGAAGAAACCATCAAGAATTTCTGACTTAAAAACCACAATTACAAAAGTTAACTTTAATGTCAGGTACTTCTATCATCTACCATCCTTTGATTTTTTTTTTGGTCTCTTTCTTTTATCCTCTGCCCCCCAAATCAAGGATTCCTCTGGTAGTCTACCCTTTAAACACACCCACAAGGGATACATATGGCAATAGAAAAAGTCGTTCCTTCATGAATTTACATTAAAGTGGAGCAAGGACTGTCTCCCACTTATGTGACTGCCAGTATTCGTTCTCGAGTAGAATATTGAATTTGTTTTTCAGCCTCCCTGTTTAAAAATCAATGTTCAGCTTGACAGGGTTTTCAAACATCAATCCTTTCTATGCCAGCAGACACCCTCAGAATTGGAACCCAAGGCTAGTGATGAGGAAGAAACCAGGGTAAAAAGTACAGTGTCTGTTTCATTTGCAGTCAAAGGAGTTTTACATATTTTTCTGAGAAAGTAAAAACAGCTCAAACTCAAGAGGATATTAATTCAAATAACAGGATTTAAACTATCTATTAATTACTTTTAGGGATGGATGAGCCTGGCCATGGTTTGAGCTTACTGAGTATCTCAAATATTAAATCACATATCTGGAGTTTTGGTTTTTTTTTTTTAAAGCTCCCAGACACCTTTGTTCTACAGAGCTTCCATAATTTATTGCAAATCCAAATCAAAATATTTTAGTTTGGTTTATAACTAAGAAAACATTTGGTTTTATGATTTCCTATTAATAGTTGAGGTTTCATTTAAAAGTAAGTTTTAAGTATTTGAGCAAAATATTTGTTTTTAGTTAAGAAACTGGCATGGCCTTTGCTATAAGAACACCACATTTATTTTTATAGATGAGAATCATATTTAAAGAATGCACAGTGTAAAGTGATGCTTTGTTTAAATTACACATAATTTATCAGTCAAACATTATAATATTTTCTGGCTTTATCAAAAAATAAAAAAAATCTGTTACAACCTTTTATGAATTTCCCTTTCTTGCTAATTTTCTTTTTTTATACTTAATTATTTATTATGTATACAATATTCTGTGTATATGGCACCAGACCTCATTACAGATGGTTGTGAGCCACCATGTGGTTGGCGGGAATTGAACTCAGGACCTTTGGAAGAACAGGCAATGCTCTTAACCACTGAGCCATCTCTCCAGCCCCCTCTTGCTAATTTTCTTAACCAAAGCAAAAATACAGTTTCTGAGGAGTATATATGTTTGGCCTAAATTTTGTATCTGTTGGATTTATTGTACTAGTTTTACATAAAATCATATTCATAATTATATTAACTTATATATGTGTACACACACATTTTACTTCTCCAAACACTATCAAAACAATGGTAGGTTTTCAGTATGGCTGAAGATTTCTTGCCATTCACTACTTAGGCATCTTGTCAAAAATTTTTCTATGCAACCAATTCTTTCCAATCATTAGTTTTTCTACTTTAGGGTTTTGTTTGCAAAATTTATTTGCTGATCAAAATATTTTACTTCTATTAGTGGCAATAAGGTTTTCATCCTTGGGGAGTTACTTTACCTATGAATACAGCAGTCTTTCTGTTGCTGGTGCTTCTATCTGTCAACACTCTCAGAACGTCAGCAGAGGGTGTTTGTCACAGGCTAACTTGCAGTACCAGGCCTCATGTTTACTTGCATGCTGTTGGCCATGTTAGAGAAACAGCAGATGACACCTGGCTTCAGGATGTCAGTCCACCAGGAGGAAAATTCCTGATGGGAGAAAGGTGGAGAGACAAGGCCCTGAGACCATAGACTCCAGAATGCCTTTTGCGTCTACTGTGCTTTTAAATGTTTGCCAATGACATCTTCTCTGGTATCTGGTATGGTGTGAATGGGTGTGGGGAGATTCCCACCATTTATATTATGGAAACACTTGTTCTACCTGGCATTTTTACCTGTGGCTTATTATGTAGATGATTTCTTCCTAAACTTAATATCTAATTGGTAATAATAATGTTAGTTTAAATAGAGATTTGGTGATAAAAAATAAAACAAGGAAATGTAACACAGCTAGAACACATGGGTTTCTATTGAGGAGTCATATACTCTGTGACTTAGGTTAATGATTAAGAAAAGCAGTTGAGTCATAGTAACCCAGCTAGTATAAATTCTTTTAATCTTAACGCTAGGACTTGTGTCCATAGGTTTTGGAGTGTATCGTATCTGAAACCAAGCATTGAAAATAACTTAAGGATAGACTAGATGTTTTGTCACATAGCTTTGAGGGGAAAATCCAAGAAAACAATCTAAAGTTTTAGAAAGACACATAGTTGAATGAGGAACTTGTTAAGGTCAGGGAAGAAATACAAAGCAGCTCAATTCTTACTAGTGTACGTATTTTTCTTGTTGGGATTGGTTGGTAAGCAAAGATGAGATGATTAATTCCTTATATCCATTTTTCCTTCAATCTCCCATTATAAAAACTATTGATGAGTGGGCGTGCACAATGAAGATTTAAAGTAGAGCGGACTGATTGTTTTTCACATACAAAAGTTTAGATTTGTGATATTTTTTTCAGATTCCTTATAAGATTACCTTTCAAGATATGTAATAAAGTGATTGATTCTTTCTTTGTAACCACAATATGCAGGCTGCCAGTATAAAATGGTTGAGAAAAATATCCCCTGCTTGCTCATAATCTGTTAATCTGTAGCAAGTTGCTTAGATGGGTTCTTGGGATGACTTTGTTTCAGGCATGTAAGGGAGATGAAAAAAATGTTTTTATTTGTATTCATTGTAATCCTTCACTTGAAAAACAGAATGTAACCACGTTGTATATTGCCTGAAAGATTTTACTGGGATATATAAGCAGTACAGGAAAGACTAAAGAAAGGTAAAATGAGTTACAAGGAAAGCATCAAGAACGAGTTAGAAGGAAAGTATCAAGAACTAGAGAAAGGAGTCACCAGGAAAGTAAAGAATAAAATATGCAAAAGAAAAATAAAGAAAAGGTTTGAAGGAAACCATCAAGGGAGTGTGTACCTTTTTTTTTCTTAACTCTTTCATGTAAAACAAAAATTTAGCACAAGTCCATGAACAGGCTTTGTCCCCTGTGCTGTCAGAAGCTGGTCCCTAGGCAGTGAAACTTGTATCCTGAAGTACTTTTCCCTAGTCTCTTTTTCAGATGGGAGATATGACGTCTCATCTAAAATATATCGTAATTGTTTGGGAATAATCACAAATTTTGAATCAATTAAACTGAATCTATTGAATATATTTTTAATCCGTTTTGATTTTTTTTTTCTGTCACCGTTTGATCATACTTTCAACCTTGTCAAACAGCATCGCTGACATTCACATTAGAGCAACTTTTCCTAGGCACCTCAGGAAAGTTTTCTCTGACACTTGAATACAACCAATGCTCAGACCTACAATGGGCCATGACACAAGTTTCCAAAACCCAATTCTAGGGAGTTTTTACAACTCCACTAGCAAAAATTTGTGTGCTATGAACATTAAGTTACTTCAGTTGATGTGATGTCCAGATGTGTCAGGATCCTGGACCCAGGCGGTGGTGGTCCATGCCTCTAATCCCAGCACTCAGGAGACAGAGGTAGGTGGATCTCTGTGAGTTCAGGGTTAGTCTGGTCTATAAGAGCTAGGTCCAGAACAGGCTCAAAACGACAAAGAAGCCAGGTCCCTTGAAAGTAGATATGTTTCATTAGATTTGGTGCTTAAGACCATACTACTTTATTCAGGTGGGCTTTTATTTTGATCTTATTCTATATTATAGCTACAGTTTTTGTTTAAGAAATTACATTTCCAGGGTTCTTTGGTGATGTGGCCATGTCATTGTTTGGCTTTGCTCTGCTCTAATTGCAGACCGAGGATGGCATCTAAAGCAGGTTTAGTGGCTTTGAAGGGAAAGAAAGAATTTTCTCCACTGTTGGCGATTAGGAACCCTGGAAGAGGAACCTCAGTGTCCCTGCCAATGTGCACCTTGACAGAGATAACATTCAA
Organism: Alexandromys fortis; assembly: GCF_014885135.2. Classification (NCBI taxonomy): domain Eukaryota; kingdom Metazoa; phylum Chordata; class Mammalia; order Rodentia; family Cricetidae; genus Alexandromys; species Alexandromys fortis. The sequence goes on from NW_026067933.1 coordinate 14,204,933, forward strand.
ATGAGTTTTTACAAGCCTCTATACTGTTTTAATTTTTTTTCTTTTTATAAAAGCTGCTATCTTGTCACATTTTTATGCTAGAAAGCCTTATAATATTTTATTTATGACAATTTCATTATTCTTCTCCTGTACTGTAATTTTGGATTCTTTTCCAAATTGGTATCCTATTTGCAAATTTACAATATCATCTTATCTTTAGAAGATTTTTCAGAAAGGCTGCACACTGTTTAAGACAGTTTCAGTGAAACTTGGAATTGCTGGAAAAAGACTTATCTTTGGTTTCTATTTGCACTTAGAGGCAACTGTCTCTTTACATCCCTTCTCCACTCACCTCAGTAAGAATTAAAACTGACAGAAACAATTTCTAGAAAGAAAGTGGAAAAATGAACAAAGGAGTTGAAAATACATATCCACCTTTCTCACATCAGACTTGCTGTACAATGTTAGAAGTTAGTTTTCTTTCAAGTATAATAAACTCAATCAAATTATAAAAATGATAATATATACATTTTGATTTTGAACAGCAAAACCAAGAGCTCCTTAGAGTAGTTCATTATATATAGAGTGAATGTGAACTATCAAATTATCTCAGAGAGACTAGAACTAGTGGGGATACAAATTCTATTGAAAGTTTGAAGATCACAGTACACCTAAAATGAAAAGGGCCTTCTGCTGTCTTGGTTGCACCAATGGCATAGTCAAACAGGGTGCTACCCATTATTACATAATGAATAGTAGAGTATTATTCTTCCCTCTTCAAAATCGTGCAATTAAAATTTTGCTCTGGCTCTGAGTAAGAGATGTTGCTAAGTGCAAGAAAATCTTGAGAGTAAGTCTTCTCATACTCCAGGGATTCATATCCAGATGGTATTTCTTCCATTAAACACTTGTTGCAAAACGATACTCCATAGACCACCTCCATCAAATTTTGTGTTTGTTTTTGTGCAAAGTGTATTAAAATGTAGCAATTTTTGCCTATAATTTTTAGCATTCTGCATTACTACAATAAAAAAAATGGCTGCATAGGCTTCTTCCTCCTCAGGGTAATAGTGTCTGAACCTAGTAGTTCTTACTTTTCTTCTTTTTGTTTTTAAAATACCACACTTACTACAATAATATCCCTTAACTTTTTGTTTTGGGATACAAATTTCTTGAAAAAGAAGCAGAGACCAATATTATTTCAAAATTAGTTTTTTATTTATTATTTTAGGAGAGTCTCAAAGCATCGGAACTCATGATCTGGTCTTACAGTGGGAGAGTACTGTAAGGTGTAAAAACATTAGTAAGGAATGCTTCAAGTGACAGAGCAGATTTGCTTGTCATGTACAGCATGACGTGGTCCAAAAGAGAAAGAGTCTTCAGAGAACCCCACCCTCCAACAAAGGAAACTTTTGACGTTTTAGGTTTTCAGGGAGTGGTGGAAACTACCACATTTCATTATCTTGTCTGGCTTAGCCAATGTGACAAGTAGAATAAAGGAAGTAGGTGCTGCCTATGGCTACAAGATTGTCTTTCAGATGTATGAGGAATGCCCTGGGCTTGCTTCCTTCACCCTCACCCACCACACTCCCCACCGAAACCTGTGTGCTTTAACCTTCACAGCAGATGCTGTCAGCTACAGAGGACTGCAACCTAATAACTGCAAAAGAGAAGCAATTGGGGGTCTCTTTTTTTTTTTTAAATTCTCGTCTTAACTCATTTATGTCAAATGACTGATCCTCCAAATATTTCACTTGAAAACCTTTCAACAAATCGTGTGACATTACCTAATTTTTTTTTGTTTGTTTTTTCAAGACAGGGTTTTTCTGTAGTTTTAGTGCCTGTCCTGGAACTAGCTCTTGTAGACCAGGTAAGCCTTGAACTCCCAGAGGCTTGCTTGCCTCTGCCTCCCCGGTGCTGTGGTTAAAAGCATGCACCACCACTGCCCTGCTGCTTTACAAAAATTCTTATCTTTCACAGAACACCTATCTACAGGTTTGCAAATAGTGAATTCATATATATGAGCAGTTTATATATGTGCTAAATGTATTGAAAACCAGGCAGATCATAGTTTGTGCAGACATGATGACATATAAGAGTCTACCCATACTCACTCAATGTAAAATTGTACTTTAACATTAACAAAAAATGTAATATTTAGGGACACTCTTTCAGTTAATCAGGTATTCATACCCTCAAGAAAATTGCATATCATATACTAATGTATGACTTCATCAGCCACTGCTATCTATGTATCATAAACTCAGAGAAATATGCTTTTTATACAGCACATAAAATCACTAAAAACCTAGTTCTAAAGTAATTATAATCAAAACTATTTGATGCATTTCTAGCTCAAGATATATGTTCCTGAAAATATTTTAATGTATCAAAGTAAATAAACAATTTGGGTGAGTCAAATCAGTTTAGAATATATTTAAACCCTGTGCTTATTTTATTCCTTGCTTTAAATGTCTCTCATGTCAAATGAGGGGATTACTCATTTAAAAATTAATGTTCCTATAGTATATTCCCCGAACGAAATATTTTCTTCTTTTTATACCTAAAAGGTTAAAGCACAGAATACTTAACAACAACAATTACTTCATTACTATTTTAATGGAGAATAAATTTTTCTTACTTCCCTCCCACAGATATTGTGCAGCTATTTGCTTTCCAAGATCTTTGGTCCTGTGGAAACGTCAGGAAATATACCGTTGCCACTTATTTTCTCCCTGAGGTGTCCTTTGAGTTGTCAACTTCCTCCGCCAAGGTGTTCTAGGGATGTTTTGCAGAGAATCATAGCAGGGCTTTCATTTTAAACACTCTGTGCTTAAAACCATTCTGTATGAATACAGGGTAAATTGGGTTACACTTTTTTCATCTGTTAGTCCCCCTGCACAGTCATTTCAACAACTTAGCCTCAGCATTTACCACTAGCTCCCAGATGCAGTGGGAAATTCAATGGCCTCATTATTGTGCCTGAACTGAACTGTGTCAGGCTGGAGGAGAGCGTGAGCCAGAGGCAGATTGGGGCCTTCCGGTTCATCTGCACTTTGAGCTGGTTCAGCAAAGGCCTTGGAGTCAGGAAGGATAGCATCAGCTCTTATGTGAGGAGGCTTGGGCACTGCTGTAAATCCTAAACGAATAGCAATTTTTGCCCTTTGAGGCGCGCAGAATGCTTTTGAACTCCTGTTGGATTCCGGGATCACAGAGATCAGCTTGACTCCTGGAAGCAGGATGTGTTCATTCAGAGGCAGCGGCTCTGGCAGGCAAAGAGGATTGTTGGAGCCTATTTTCCTTTTAGCAGCAGGAGTAAGCACTGTAAAGAAACAGGACTCAGGGAGGCTGCAGGATGCATAAACAGTATGTAATCCACCGAATGTGCTGGGAATTAGAGACTAGATTCAGCCACACAATTCTGCTGCTACTGTGTTCTGTGGGGGACACATGTACAGACGAGCAGACTACTACGGCTTGCAGAAAGGCTATTTTTTCTTAAGTAAACTAAACTATCCCATGCTCACTGAACTTCCCTCATCAACTTAAGTCTGCATACCTAGCCCTCCTCAAAGCATTAAGGTTCTGCCGCAGAAATTTGAATGGATAAGTCTTTCTCTAAAGACTTACTAAACCACGCCACTAATTAAATTTATTAAATTATTTCGAAAGCTAGAAAGTGGAGATTGTGGGTTAATAGCTTGAGTCCAGTCCCTCCATACAAAGCAATAAAGGGCGATACTGTGCACGGCAAGGTGACAGTGTTTTAGACACAAGGGAGAAGAAGAAAATACAGCAGAGAAATAGCTTCTATGTAAACTCTGAAACGTTTTCCCTATGATTTGCATGATGGCCAGGGTCTGCCTCTGGATAGACTTGGAAACACCCTGGGCAGGAAAAAAAAAAAAAAAAAAAAAAAAGAGCCTGCCATCAATCACTGGATATTTATGCTAAGAAGGAGTGTTTTCTTCTTTCTTTGTCATTTGTTTAATGGCCCACACAGCATGGCTCCTGAAGGCTATGGCTCCAAGCCCTGGAGGCACACGCCCAGAGTCCAGCAAGTGCTCTCTCCCCATGCTAATTTATCAGCACTATTCAGAAGAAGGAAGCTGAATGCAGGAAGCAGTCAGAGAAAGTAGCAGGGTTTGGCCAGACAGCCTACTTGCAGCTGTGCTTCTGTTTCTGGGAGAGCTCTTATTTGCCTTCCTTCCAACAGCATTCAGGAGAGCAAAAGCTGGCACAGCCTTCTGCGTGGCTTTCTTCCTGTGGAGGAAGAGAAATGACAGGAACTCCATTAGTACATTTTTAAATTACCCTCTTATTTCCCATTGAAAGGCAAAGATTTCAGGCTATTTCACGGGATAATAAAATAATGAGCAGTAATTAGTCAAACCTCCTGGAAAAAAACACTGCTTAGTATGGTATCATTTGTCCACACAATTGTGTCACTTAGGTAGAAAGGTTCCTTCACTTGTGGTATGGCTATGATTTTCCACTTCCAAATATTTCACATGACAGTGGATTGTAGTTGTAAGGGTAAAACTGGGCTCGCACAAAATCCTAGAGGCAAAAGAAATGAATGTTAAGAGATTTGAGTTTATCGGTGGATTTTGACAATTTAAGCTCTCCCTACTTCCTCCCATATTTGAGGAAGTGAATTCAGCACTGTGGTCCATTTCCTGAATGGTGAGTTAGAAGTGAGTCTGAATACACATGTTTGATGTTGCTGACCTCATGAACATCCACATAGGTGTGTAGGTAAGTCTAGACTCCTGGGCCAGCCACAAAGCTTCCTGGAGACTTGATTAGCTTGAGTGTTCTCAAGGTCATGAAAAGGAGGAGGCTAACAGACAATCACTTTGGCTTTCCTTCCCTAGGTCCAAGAAAAGTGCCTGTGTGAATTGTCATATCATGTTTTTGAATAATGAAATACAGAATTATGATTGCTTTGGAACAGAATCTAAGCCAAAGCATTCCAGGTAGGGCCCATAAGTCTATATTGTATGGTAAATAATAAAAGGTGACCTAATAATCCTGTATCAGACATCTTATTCTTACTGGTGTGAAAGAAAACCCCTAAAAAAGAAGCTGTGTCTGGCTGTGAGCCAAAACTCTTGGAAAGAAGCATGTCCTGCAGGGACTGATTGTCTGATTAGAATTTCAGTACTATGGAGAGATTGGAATGGTCCATGTCTAGAGGCTAATTACCTTATCTTAGATTAGTTCTAGCCCTCAGGAACAGCCATTCCTAGTCCACTTTTTTGTGGCTGTGTCAGAGCTAACTCTTATTGACTAAATAGAAACCTTTTGGAATCTGTAAATTTAGCAGACCACTAGCAACCACCAACCAAAGAGCTAAAAATGTTATTAAGTAGCATTTTGAGCCTATAGAAAAAGACGCCCCCCACCTTGACAACCTGCCTCTGTGATGTACTGACCAATGTATTCTCAACTTGTTTTGATTTGTGACAGATTTTGTTCTAGAAAACTACAAAAGCTTTATGAAACTGTTTTCATGTTAGGGAGTAGGATTTAGGGCAACCTAAATCTGTATTTCTGGGCTATGGTGACTCAAAATTACTCCAGAATTATTCTCTTTAAGGTAAGAGCTATGATTTTTTAGACTGACACTGGATATTTCCTTTTAAATACAGTCATTCTGTTTTGATCAGTAGTCATTTTTAGAGTATGTAGAATATCAAAAACTATTTGTCTTAGGCTGCAGGGCACATTAGTATTACAGAGGTATGATGCACTTTCTTCAATAAATACAGTACAATTACTATGCAGTGGATATCAAGAAAAAGGCTATTAATTTCTACTAGTTTAATTTTAGAAGGTTTTAATGAAGGAACTGAGACTTAAGATATACCCAGAATAGTGAACAGAAGTTTCATAAAGAGAAATCATTAACAAAAGACTTAGTTATTACAACTGACACTATAGTCTAAAAATGATGAATAAATAATAACAGAATCACTGTGAAAAATGTTAAGATTAAGCTTTTTTACCAATAAATTGAAGTGACATCAAAATTAGAGTACAGAATGCCTAGTAGCTGAAATCCATTTTGAGACAAGAGGTCCAAAGGCAAACAGTGGTTAAGGATTCAGATTAACCTTGTGTGGTGTCTTTTCTATGTTCATTTTAAGCCCAGAATCATTCTTTAGCATCTTATGGACTTTTCAGGAGGACTTTGCTGATACTGCTTAAGAAACACAAACATACTATTGTAGATAGCTAACACATGGTAACTACTTTAGTACTAGTATTATTAGTTGATGTGAGAGTCTTGGTGGTCAACTAGATTTAGAATCACCATGGAAATCAATCTCTGGGAAACTTTCTGAGGGATGTCCTCAATGATTAGGTTAACACATATATGAATGTGGGGGCCCAAAAATGTGTGCCTATTTCCATGTTGACTAAAGGTCAGAGAGTTGGAACTTACTTATTCCTTCAAGGTTATTGTGTTTCTACCTCAAAAAAAAGTCCCACCTAGATTTAGAGCAGAGAGTTCTGCTCTCTCAAGGTAATTTTCAATAGGTGTGGCTAATAACCAGACCTTGTATTTCAGGAATAGAGAAGTAGATACATTTCTACCTCAAACAAAATTCTAAAGATCCAACTAAGCTTCTAGTTCCTTTAATGAGATAACCTTGGATTCTACCCAGGGAGTGGTATGCCAACAGAATGTTTTGGTGTAGCCTGTGAGTGTGACTATTTTTTTGTCCTAGCAACAGAATGTTTAACTATAAATGTAGCCCTTCAACTGGTATGTTCATTTCCTTGCATTATGTTAATGAAGCTTTTTATCTTACATCTACCTAGTAGGGTTGGGGGTATTTTAAGTTATTGAAAATTAAACATGAGTGATTTCGGTATTCACTGGAACTACCTCCCAGTACTCTTCCATGTTTTCTGTTTTATTAGTTTTCACGTGTCTTTATATTCTCTACTAATATTTCTAAATTTCCATGCTCCTACCCTGGCAAGTAGTATTTTTGTCGAGGCTGGTCCTTAGCAAGGAATACCCTCCCTACATTGGGTGACATAAGTCTCTGGGCTGAGAATTCAGGTTAAAAACATGAAAAACAGTTGAACATCAATATTCTGTCTCTGCTCCCAGACTATTTATGCATGGTTATAAGTTGCCTCATGTTTCTGTATCTATGTATGCCCTGACATATTGTACCATATGTTGAAACTCTTATCAAAGCAAACATTTTTCTTTGTAAAGTTGCTCTTGCTGTTACATTACTTTCTCTGTACTTTATAGCATCTGTGAGTGTGAGAATGCAACTAATTTGGCTGTTTTATTGTACAATCTAAGATAAAGCTGGAATCAGACTTTGTAGTGGTGGTGGTTGTTATAGTTTAAATAAAATGCTGCAGGCCTCTGAGCAGCTATAGTGGGCCATGAGATCACACCACAGATCCCTGAATTTGTGGCATGCAGCAGGCAGTGGGCAGCAGGCCCCTAGAGTGGTCAGTCTCAGGCAGGGATGGAGCATTTTCCAAAGTGGCTGCAATAGGCCATATAGGTAGCAAGTCTCAGGAAAAGAGCTATAGTCCCAGCAGGTGACAGACAGAGATGGATAGGCATGCCATGCAGAGTGAGGTTGGATATTTATTTAGTTAGTTATGGAAGGGAAAAGGGAGAAGAGCAGAGAGAGATGGAGAGAGAGAGAGAGAGAGAGACTCGGGCTGTAAGCAGGAAGGAAGATCTGCCTGCCTCAGATGATAGGGGAGGGAGTGGGTGGAGCTTGTATTTTAAAGGTACAGGACAGACCATTACATTCCCATCTCTTTTTTTATAATAAAGATGCAGGAGGTTAGACACCACAGGTTAAAGGAATTGGGGTGGCAGATTCTCAAGACTGTTTCCTACTTATTTGTGAGTGTCATCTTAGGGGGGAACCTGAGAAAGCTGGGTACTGGTCACATCCTGGCATAGCTGGTCTGTTTTCTTCTGTCGGGTGTTTGTGGTATGGAAATGTCTGGGGTCTCTTATACCTGTTTAATGTAGAGGCAGAACAGAGTTATTGGTAAGACAAAGTTAAGTTTAGGAAAAAAAAAATAGGACCAGGGAATTAAAAGGGTGTATCTGACCTGTTTAAGGTGGACCCTTCATTCCAGCTCCGCGGAACTCACAAAAATTCTTTGGGTTTGTGAAAACAAAAGTTTTAGACATATACATTGTATAAATAGTAGTATTTTTATGTCAGAATGACTGTGACATTTTTGCACAAAGAAAAGTATTTTTAAGATTCTGAAAGGCAGTATGAGAGAGAAATTTAATAACTTGTACTTTTCCTCACATCTTTATAACTTGCAGGTACATACCTTAATAACTTCTATTTGTATTTTACTGAAATTTGTTTGGTTAGGTTGACCTTTTAAACTGACAAAACCTCTCAACTGTCAAGCTGCATCAGAAATCTTTGAGAAGGATGAAATTTTACTTGAGATACTGATTAAAAAATGACAGAGAACTTACTTGGTTGGCACCTAGAGCTACTCTTCAGGGTACTCCATGGTTTCTGAGGGTCGTATTTGCCTTTTTCTGTTAGTGTAGGGCCTGCCAGGCTCCAGTAGATCCTGTAGGCTGAGAAATCTGTAGGAAATCAGGCCGACCTTGACCTTGACCTGAGCAGCTAGGCTGTTGATTCCAGCAATACTTTCCACTGTCTGGTGATCTTCAGTTTAGATGAAAGGCAGTTTTTGCCCAGTTGTCAGTGCTTGACAGTTGAAGCAAATTGTGGATGGATGTTGTTCTGTACCCATTTGTCTTCTGTATGCTTTGGAGTGACCTCTTATGGCAAGTACTTCAAAAGAAAAGAAAAAAGGAGAAAGAAAAATCTGAGGGACCCTGGGCCACCAGTCGAATACACCACATAGCATGTGCAGTGCTAGCACAGGAGGACTGGCCCCAGGTCACCTGGTCACATTTTTAGCTATGGAAAGCAGCAAAGGGCTAAACCGGAGTTGTAAAGGTTGTGGTTGAGGGCTGGAAGAAGAAAACTCACCACTGAAGCTGCTGGCGTGCATAGAGGCTAGCGCTCAGGCAGATGGAACACGTGGTTGTTGTTGAAGTGGTAGCAGGCAACAAGGAGCAGATCCCGAGAGCAGCCAGACCCAGAAGGACAGCACAGTTTCCCAAGTTGCTGTAGTGGGCGATGGGGGGCAGTGAGTCCCAGGCAAAGAGCCTTAGCCCCAGCGAGTGAGAGAAAGAGGAAGAATAGCACACCATACAGAGTGAGGTTGGATATTTATTTAGTTATGAAGGGGTTATGGAGGGGAAAGGGGAGAAGAGCAGAGAGAGAGAGGCAGAAAGAGAGACATCTGGGTGGGAGCTGTCCACCACACACTATGCAGCACAGGAGGGAGAACTCCTATTCCTCATTTGGGGTTGACATATACAAGAATAAATCGCAAGCCAGGTTCATTTAGGTCAAGGGGGCTGATTTTGCCAAATGAAGGGTGTGGACTACTTCTGCATACACCCTTCCTCCTTTCAGCAGCTACTTCTACTTCTGTGCATGTTCCCCGCCCTTCTTCTGAGAAGTTATGTCTACTTCTGTCCAGACCACAAAGCTGGGTGTCGACAGGTAACTAGCTGCTAGGAACATTTCTTGATTTTTTTACTCGAACCCAATGTTCTTGATCTTGATCTTGCAAAGTTTTTAAATTTTCCATGTCCTTATACCTTGTACTGGATCAGTAGGGCCCAAAATCCCTTTCTGGCTCAGCAGGTGCCTCTAGTCTCTTGATAACTAAAGATATCTTTCCCTACTCTGCTGCTAGAAGGTCCCTAATCATTAGGACCTCCCATCAATCAGCCCCCAGACTATTATTTCCTTTACCAATCAGCCCCAGATTAATCCCTCATCCCTGGAATTCCTCTGACTTTACTTAAAAAGAGCTTGTGACCTTCTTTGGGTATCACCAAGTTCACCTCAAAATTAGAATTAATAAAGCTCTCTTGTTATATGTGACTGTTGGTCTTTCCTTGGGGCCATCTCCCAGATCATAACAACAGACAGGCTCACAGACCAATCTAATTAAAGCACTTCAGCTGAATTTCCCTCTTCCTGCATGACTTTAGATTGAATCATATTTGACGTAACAACCAATAAGAACAACTGGCAAGCACTGATATTTCTACTTTATGAGTAAAGACAGAGAATGTTTGACTTGAGAACATGGAATTAATAATTACCAAATGTAGAATCTGAATATCACTTTGGATAAGCATGTAGTATTTTCTATTTATATCTTAGACTTTTTTTTTAAGGTAGATATCTATACTATTCATCTTGACTATGAAATAATCAAATGGTATAAATAAACTTTGAAAAATGGAAGTTTTTTTTCCAGAAAGTTTAAGAACTTAAGTGTGTGTAGCTAAATCACTGAATATAAGCAATATACATTTTATTGGTTGTATTTATATACTTTTTATATAATATTGTGGTATTTTGATTTTAATTTGAATGATCATATGAAATTGGTAAAAGCTAAACTGGGCCACTAAGTATTTATACAGACAAAATGTGTAGTTTTGATGAGAAAGAAAGTAGTTTGTTAATTTCTACAGAAAAGTGTTAGGAATTTGTCCCAACGTGAGCTCTCTATCAATGTAAAAATCCCAATCAAACCAAATCACAACAAGCCAAATTAAGAAATATCCAGGTTTAATGGTATTCTTGTGCTGTCCAGTGGCCTCGAGGGGGAACTGGGAGGCCACTAAGGCAACCAACCCACAACTCTCAGGCATGGGATGGATGCAAGGAGCAATGATAATGCTTTCTAGTTACAAAAAAAAAAAAAAAAAAAAAAAAAAAAAAAAAAAAAAAAAAAAAAAAAAAAAAAAAAAAAAAACACACACACACACACACACAAAACAAAGCTCCCAACTTAACTAAAAGATATTGGCTTCATTTTAGGTAGTCTTATTTACCTCCTTTTTAGTCTAGGGTGCATGCATTGTATTTGGATATGAAAGGAATGATGGGAGAGTCCAGACTTAGAGCTTAGTCAACAGACAGTCTAGCAGTCCAACCACACAAGCAACGAATTTTCAGGGTTGCCCCTGTAGGGCAATGGACAGAATATATCTTTTTTTCAGCTCTGTTTCTTTCTGATGTTGCAAAGACACACTTTTCTGCTAGTGCCAATGCAAAGAGACTACTAAATCAGGATTTCCAAAAATGTGCAATGTGTCTCTGTCTCTGAAAAGGCAGTAATAAAATAAGGACCCATGTTTATCTGTGCACATCACAAGAAGACTCTTTAGCATGGGTGCATTGTTTGCTAAAGCCTTGCCTGCTAGCGAGCGGCAAATTCATCATAGTAACTGAAGGTTTTCTCAGTTCGATGGCACATTCAGTTGCTATAGTAGGCTTATATGTCTCCGAGTGTGACTTTTGCTTACTGGTGCGCTCTAGTTTAGAAATCTCTAGGAGTAAACACAGTAGTAGCTTTACCTTCAGATGTGATGCTGGTTAGCCCTACATGTAAGACTAACTATGTCTATCACAAAACTGATAATACCTATTAAAAGCTTGAGTATTTAAAGGAGACTCTGAGTAATATGTGGTTTGCATTTATCTCCCAGGAGAACAATGATAATGCTTCCTAGTTACATTAAAAAAAAACAAACAACAACAAGAACAAAAACAATAAAACAGTTGAACCATGGCTTTGTTAACCCTTCATTTGTCCTTAGTCACTTTTCTCTCTCCTTTCACCATGAGTAGTCCTAAATAAAACATCTGTTAACGCTGGTGTGCAATTATTCTTCATTTTTGTTTCTTCTGAGTCTCTAAGAAGACAACCTGACCTTGATATTATGGTGATATTTAAGTGATTTTTATAGGCATTTTCCAGTCTCCTACTATTAAGCATTTCAACCTCATTAATAATTGATATTCACATTTAACTCACGGCTTAGAAAATACCTCTAATATTTTACTTTATTAGCTTTTGAGCAAATATTCACCAAATCTCCTCTGCATTTTGTTAAAAATAAATGTTATATATCTCTTGATAAAATCTACAGGGTTAAGTGCCTAATAAAATACTCCATGACGAAAATGACAATTAATATTTTAGCATTATGCTGACATGTGAAGCCTTGCCAGCAAAGGTATGAATCACTGGGTTTTCATTTCTTTAATTCTGTATTAATTGGTACTTGAGGCAATAAACCATAGCACATAACTCTAGCTTCAGATAAGCTTTAATGAGAGCCCGACCTTTGCTTGGATACTTCTGTGACAGTAAAAGAGTTCAAGATAGCCCTTTGAAGCTCAAATTCATGAGATAAATGTTCTTAGCGTTTCCTTATCTTACCCTAAGCAGATTATTGAGGATATTTTGGGATTTATAATTGAGATTTGGAAGAAAATTATATTCTATTATGTCCAGTTCAGGGGAATTTTAATAGCACTGCTGTGATGTCTTACATTCATTGTCTCACACCTGGAAAGCTATCAAAGTTCAGAGCTCAGGAAAAGGCTTGCAACTTTCCTAAAATTATGTAGGAAAGCTTTGAAAGGCTGCAGATTTTTTTACTGTAATATCATAAAATCTTTAGAAGGAATCTATATTTAATCATTTTTTTTAAATTTTTCCAGCACATACATAATTTAAGAAGATCTTGAACTTCAGAATCTCCTACTTCAACTTCCAGAGTTCTGACTGGGAATACAAGCAGGTGTCACCATGCATGATTTTTATAGTGCTGGGAACTGGCCCAGGGTGTCATGCGTGTTAGGCAAGCAAGCACTCTACCAATTTTACTGCTTCTCCATGATCAGATTACTTTCTATTCATTTCCACACTTCAAACTAACAGTGTTGTGTTAAATAGATTAATAAAGAAGGGTTGATGTTCCATAGCTCATGTTTAAACTCCCTCAAGCTTTGGATCATGAATTTGTTTTATGTTCCTAAAATAGTAATAAATCTATATTCTGTGAATATACACGTGTTTGGTTAAAAGTGTCACCTCATCCCCCTGGCACCCCTTTATACAGAGTCTGGATTGTTTAGTTGGGGGGGTTTCACCCTGGTACCCTGACATTCATCTTGAAATGTTGGGTGGAAAGTTTCATTTTAAAGCTGCCTCCTGTGGGAGTTGCCTCAGTCCAAACTCCACCTCGAAGAAAGCTTGCCAAACAGTAACCCTTCCCCAGGGAAGGTCAAGACCATTCCCACAGGATATTTAAACTGCCCCCCAGAGAATGAACATGTGGTCTCCTGGTTTTCCAGTTTTTCATAGTCTTTTGGGTTTTTTTTGTTTCCCGCTTCGTGTTTTCCCAGGGGTCCACTCTGGAGTATTACTGTCCATTAAACCTGGGCGTCTTCTAATTTGGTCTAATGTGGTCTGATTGGGATTATTTGTGTCAGTGAAGAGGTTTGTTGGCAAGGAAAAATACTTAACAGTAAGCTCATGGTATGTACTTCAGAGGAAAATGACAGAAGAAAAAAGTATGTCTGCAATTTTGTGGATGAGAGCAAGTATTAGGCTATAATTTCAAGATAAAATAGGTAGAGGTTGTTAATGGAAATATAGCAAACTCTGTGAAAAATTAACTCAGTGATTTTTCAGAGTTTTCGGTTTTGGAATCACTGATTAAATAAAGGTTTAGAGTTAGAAATATGACTTAAACTGGTGACATCTGAAATTATTAATGGCATACTTCTCTGCTCACTACAGACACACACACACACAGGACTTGAGTTGTAATTTTACAGAATTCTATGCATGTTCTTTTTAAAGTGAAGCTTTTTAATCATTAAGCTTTATTTTACCCAATAAAAATTACTAATCAGAATGCACCCTCATGGGGAGACTAAGCTAGGAATAGACTTATTTACCCATTGAAGAAGCTACCCAAGGTAGATGTCTAAGGTTTGGATAATAAATATGAAACAATTAATCAATAAGCACATTAGAATATCAATAGTATATAAAACAGTCACCTGTTAAATAACAATAAAGTGCAGCAAGTGACAACTAGTGTTCAGATGTCAACCCAGCAGAGAAGTGATTCTCTAATGGAGGAGAATCCCATCCAGGCAGGGCCCACAGAACCACAAACTCTGGAAATTATTGCTCTTGTCTGCAATTTCACATGTGCAAAAGCAGCTATGTTATATCCTAAGTATCTGTATTGAAGAATATAATTTAATGTGATATGTCTATGTAATCTTATGATTGCATTTCAGTCTTATGGGCACATATATCTGTGGATGGTCAGGAAGATGACTTACCATTAACTGTATAATTTTCCTTTATGGAAAATATGCTATAATGTGCTTCATAACTACATCTATTGTCCCTAGAGGACTGTGTGACACTTAAAATCCTGCTTTTTTTTTTTTTACTCTAACACACGAAAGCAACAACTTCTCCCCAGTCTAAGACAAGCTACACATAATTAGCTCATTTTCACCTCAGAAGACTCAGAAACTAGACTGAAATGGATCATAAAATAAAACTTTATGGATATGTATAAAGTCAGAGTTGCAGATATTGAACTAATGTTATTAACACAAAGCCACCTAAAAAAAATCATGTCAATTCTTCACTTCCATGTCTGACTGACAAAACTCTATGTCTCACAGCTTGTCTCTTTGGGCACTGAGCCTCTGATTACATTCTTACATCAGAAACCTTGTGTTGCCATGGTAAATATTTCTGTTTTTATCATTTACCCAAGGAATGTACTATGAGCAGGTAACATGCTCTGGGGTCTAAAATAAAGACTCATTTGCCCTCTGAAATAGATTGTTTAAATCATTTTGAATACAGAAATAGCTACTCTCACTTTAAGTTCTTAACAAGCTTCTATTTTTTTCACTTTATACATTTAAGCACTGTACCTTAGGAGATGTTTCAATACATCAGCAAAACAACAATGTTGATTGTTCTGGCAGAAGCTCCACCACAAGTCCCCTCCCCTATCTCTCTCAAAACACAGCTCAGAAAGCTTACCAAATGATGACCCCTCTCCTTGAGATGCTCAAGACTACACCCACTGGGTATTTGAACTAGCCCCTCAGAAAACAGGCATGTGGCTTTTCAATCTCTATCTTTCTTTTCCTCTCTTAGGGGCTGGGGAGTCATTTGGGAGCATTTTATCCATTAAACCTGGAGTTTTTCTAATTTAGTTTGTTTCAGTCTAGTTTGGATTGTTGCATTGGTGGAGAGACTACATGGGGTGAAGACACTTTTCACTGATGAATCCTTATTTCTACTGGATAGCACTGCTATGAAGATGGATGGTTAAAAGAAATCCTACACTGGCTCAGAATTGAGTATAATAGAGGGTTATTTATTTAGGGGTAGACCCACAGATTACAGTCCTCTGCTCAAATAGGGAACAACAACCAAATCCCACAGCTGGAAGAGATGCTGGATGTGCTTTACAGTGGCATTTATAGTATAAGAGGCCACACCCAAGTGGGCAGGTAACTTAAAGGCTACTGGCAGTAGGAAGTCCCACAGCACCTCCCCATTTGTTTAAATAAGGAAGTTATAAGCCTAATACAAAATTATATACAACAAGAACAAATATCAAGTATAAAAATTAGAATTATAACAGCATAAACAATATCAAGCAAGAAATATGTGATAAATGTTTCAATAATTATCCTATCCTAAATAGTTTAAGTCTTGCATTATAAATAAATTGGCCAAGTCATGAGAGGAAAGTAATTAAAACTATCTAGTCTTTAACCCCATTGAAGACCCAAGAAGGGAGATAATATTATTTGAGTATGCAGGATGTGCAATCAAGCAACTTCCAAAATGTGCAAGAAATGACAGAGACAACTGGTTACTTGGGCAATCACTCAAAGTCTCATTTGCAACATTGGAACAAACAAATTTGGCTAAGGCCTAGAGTAACAGACAGATCATTTTCAGAGGCAGGAAAATTTTCAAAACCATCTTAATCTGTCTTGGCAAGATTTGATAGTCCCCCCCCCCACTTTTTTGTATTCTGCTTGTTTTGTCCAGAGATAATAAATTTTTTTAGTGGCCAATGCATGGGCAGTTCCTTGTCCAAAGGCCAGTTTTGTCAAGAAGAAAACAAACTCCAAATGGAGTGTTTTCGATGCTCAACATTCTCTCAAGAATAGATTGGTGCTACCAGGAGCAATACTATCTTGTATCAACAGAACCCTAAGTTATATAAATGCCATATTCTACAGCTTTTTGAAGTGGTTGAAGATAACCTATCTATGCAGAATACAATCTAACTATAAGTATGACAAACATGGATGATTATTGATATATAATTCTTAATACTTATATAACTTAAAGATTAAGACTTCATATTAGAATATTTAATCTTTAAACAACTGTGCAACAAATGAGAACAATGTCCTCAAAATTTCTACTTCTTGATCAGAAGTAGAAATATATATTGCAATACGATAAGGATATCCTAAAATTATATCAATATACAAAATGTCTTAAGAAGAGGTAGAAGTACAGATGTATCTAATATGACAAAATAACTTTGCCTAGGTATACAAATATTGTAGACAAAAATAGGAACATATTCAATATAACTTAAGTTTGTATCAATATACAAGACCAATGTAAATTGCCTATAAATAATAGCTCACAAGTATTTACTCCATTGCTCACTATAATTATTAGTGAGTAGTTCACACTTATTGATTATCCTATCCAATTTTTTTTCAAAAAAGACCTCTCCCCTTACATAATTTTCCCTCCAATCCCCAAACATATAACAATTATAATCAACCCCTAAATGATGTCCATAACCCTGAGGACAAACTTTGTAGGGAAAGAGGACATCATCTTCTAGAATTACTTCCAGTTGTCATGGGGGTGATGTTCTTTCTATGGGATCCTATGAAAGTAAAATGATGGATAAGTCCCATTTCAGTAGGGACTATTTGGAGTTTTTGCAAGAACATTGTAAAAATGTATACCATTTTACCTAACCAAGTTGGAACAATCGTGAGCAGTTGATACTGAAAAACAGGTCTTATAGTACTGCTATCAGCATCATGGCATTGTATCAACCAGGTGGAGTTGTTGTTATGGGGCCCCATTTTCTTTTGGAAACTTCAAAGATTACTGCAGGAAAATTCATTGTTCATTGTGGAAAAGTTAAAGATTATTTTACAGACATATATTAAATGAAAGGTATGACAGAGATAAAAATAGGCATGAAGAAAAGTAAAATGTTTTCTAAATTTTTCCTTCTTTCTGTCCCATACCAGACAGCTCCTGACATGAGACAGAAACTCTGAAATTTTCTTTAAACAACATGCTTGGATTTAGAGAAAGACAGAGCCATTGTCCAACTCCAGCTTTGATATTTAAGTGAATTCTATTTAGTATTCAGAGATTCTTACCTTCAGATGTCATGTCCTCACAAGTGATAATTCTCTTTGGTTGGTGATCCTATTTGGATAATAATCTTTTCCTCTTTAGGCACCTAGATAGATGTTCAGGGCCTCTTGACTTTTTGAAGATGAGTATTTTCCTACAAGAACAGAATCCTCCCCAACCCTTATGAGGCTTCTTTACCACCTGATTTGTTGCTACCTCTGTGGATGAGTTGTCATTTCTCCTTCTCAAGTGATTTCTCCTTTTAAAACGGGATCTTTATTAATTTTGATGGTATCCATAACTTTTCTTCTCCTGTTTAAACAAGAGCAAAACCCTTCCCTCAACATAGCACATCTGGTTTCTATTGTGAGACCAACACATCCTTGAAATATAGTGGCTGATCTAATCCAGAAGACGTTTGTATTAACAAATGTCTCCTTGCTGCTGTTGTCCCTTTTTTATTAGTATTAAGAAAAATCAAGATTAACAAAGCATTATGTAATCTATATCTGGGGCTATTTTCCATCCCTTTCTGTTTGTTTAACATGTTCTTTATAGTTTGACTTGATCTTTCTGTAACTGTCTGACCTGTAGAATTGTGTGGTATACCTGTAATATGATTTATTTTATAATAAGCAAAAAGTTGTTTTATTTTCTTAGATACATAACTGGACCATAATCTGTCTTTATTTGTGCAGGTATACCCATGATGGCCATAACTTCTAATAAAAGTGTAGCTGCCCACTGACAAAATGAATAAGTGTCGATGATGTGCTGTACATATTTTAATTTTCCAAATTCTGCAAAGTGAAACACATCCATATTCCACATTTCACTTCTTTGATTTCTATTTGGGATAGTCCCTGCAAGTAGCAGTGTTTGTTATAGAAAGAGCAAGAAAGACATCTCTTTATAATTTTCTTAAATTTTTGCCATGTAATGGAAAACTCTTTCTTTAAACCAATGCGATTGACATGATGTTTCTTTTGGAATTCTGAGATCTTCAACACACTTTCAATCAATAATAGTACAATTTCTGCATTACTTTGTGCTAGAGGACCTGTCACATCTTATGTGATCAGATGTGTGTTATGTATATAGGCCAAAGCCTATTCCTTATTATATCCTGAACCTGTATGAATAATGAAGTCAATTCTGTATCATCTGATATAAACTCAACAGTTTCAGTATGCAAAACAACTTTTTCTGCATATTGTGAATGAGTAAATATATTAAGAGGTTCTTTAAAATCCTGCAACATGAAAATAACATATAATTCTGTCTTTTAAACAGAATAATAAGGGCTTTATTCCAACTTTACTTAACTCTTCTGATTTGTAACCTGTCTTTCCTTACTTATTTGCATCAGAATATAATGTAGAGGTTACAGACATTGGTGTGTACCATATAATGCAGGAAAGGATCCAAATAGTTCACTTTAAGGTTAATTCTATGACTTTTGGGATAATTGCTATTAATCCTTCCTAAAAAAAAAATTAGTACAAGCTCTTTGCCAAGGTTCATTGTGTTCCCATAATTTTTTAATTTCATCAGTGGTAAAAGACATTATAATCTCTGTTGGGTCAAACTTGCTTGTTGAAAAAGTCTCAATTTTCCTTTTATAATTAACTTCAAAGTCTATTTCTACATATATTTTTAATTTCTTACTTGGTTTATGTGGTAAAAATATACACTCTAAGATAATATCTTCTCTTTGCATTAAAATTCCTATAGGGGAAATTCTAAAAGGTAATATGACTAAAATGTAATTAAGATTTAGATTCAAGTCTCTTGCCAACACTAAGGTGGATCTTTTAACTAAGATATGTGCTTCCCTGCTCCCCTATCCAACCTTCCTTTATCCTAATCTTCCTGTTTCCCCAAGTTCTCCCAATCCTCCCCTTCTTACTTTTCTCTCCCTGTCCCCCCTTATCCCCAACCCACCCCACCCCCAAGATCCCAATTTTGTCCCCGGCAATTTTATCTACTTCCCTTAGCCAAGAGGATAACTATATGTTTTTTCTTGGGTTCACCTTCTTCTTTAGCTTCTTTAGGTTCACCAGGTANTTTTTCTTATTCTCAATAAAATAAAAAAAGAAAGAAAGAAAGAAACACAACAAAGCAATTTGTATTGTTCCGCAGGAAAAAAAAATGCCTATTTGTTACTACAATAAATGATCACCACCTGCTGTGGAAACAACCTTAAAAAAAAAGATTTAGATTAATGCTATCCATATGTGCCTCCTGTAATTTTTTGAACAACAATCAATTCCTTTTTTGCTTCAGTTGTTAATTCTCTGGGACTATGAAAGTCTTTGTTACCATCTAAGGTTTTGTTTAGATGAACTATTAGATTAGGTGTTATCCCCACAGCTGGTTATTGACTGGAAATGTCTCCTAACAATGTTTGAAAGTCATTTAGAGTCCGCAATTGGTCTCTCCAATTAGACGCAAAAGGTCTACCTTGTGCCTTTTGTGTTCTAATTTTCTGTAAACCTATTTATAACCTAGGTAATTGAGAGAATCTCCTCTTTGTATTTTTTTCAGGAGCAATTTGTAATCTCCATTTCGGCAAAACTTTCTTTACTTCTTCAAACATTCTTTCTAAAGTAATCATGTTTGAATCAGTTAGCAAAATGTCATTTATGTAATGGTAAATTATAGATTTAGGAAATTTTTTACTTATTATATCCAATGCTGACTTATAAAATATAGGCATAGGGTGGGGCTATTGAGCATTTCCTATGGAAGGATATTGTATTAGTATCTCCTAGTAGGTTGAGAATTCGTATAAGTCAGTACCTGAAAGCAAATTTTTCTCTGTTCTTTTCTTGTAAAGATATAGTGAAGAAACAGTCTTTTAAATCAGTAACTATAAGAGTAATAGAGAAGGCAGAGAAATTCTAGATTGTAGAGGACCCACAGGTTGAATTACCTTATTGACAGCTCTCAGATCTGTCATCATTTTTCATTTACCAGATTACTTTTTAACAACAAATACAGGAGAATTCCAGGAACTGGTTGATTCTTCAATATGGTGAGCATCTAGTTACTCCTCTACCAGCTGTTCTAAGACCTGCAGTTTGTCTCCTTTTAATAGCCACTGTTTAACCCATATTGGTTTCTTAGTTAACAATTTTAAAGGTAGGGTTGTTGGTACCAATAAGTTGGCTGGTTGCTTTGTGTTCTTGTAGAGCTCGAATGACTGGTGACCTTTATGTATAGTACCTTATAATATCTTTCTCAGAATTATGAGTTTCTGTGACTGCAGCAGTATTAATCTGGGTATTCCATTGTTGTAGCAGGTCATGAAACCATAGATTCACTACAATATTAGCCACATATGGCCTCAGCTTTACTCTCTTTCTTTCTGTCCCTATGCATTCAACCCATCTCAGCTTTGTTTCACTTGAGATAGGGTTCCAATTCCTAGTAATTGAACATCTGCCTTTTGAAGAGGTCAATTTGGATGCCAAAATTCTGCACCTGTGTATATCAAACCCACAATTACAAGGCCATTTATGAACATTCTTAGCTTTTGTCTTCTATAATTTATAGAAATCTGCCAGAATATATGTTTCCTATTTCCTATTGGAATTTTTGATTTATCCTCTATGTTTATTCCATCATCCAGAACAGTATGTTTTTCTTTTCTTTTCAGAAGGCTCTGAATTTTTTAATTTTCCTGGTGAGACATGTCTTCTACAGTGACTGAAAATCACTAGACCAGTTTTGACTTGTAGGCCTACAAGAGACTCCCCAAGGAGTTTCCCAAATGTATAGGGTTGCCTTGTCTGTCTTTTGTTGATCTGCATTCATTAGTCCAATACTGTCCTTTGCCACACCTTCTACATATACCTGAAGGCTGAGTTCATCTATTCTTGCCATTCCCAGAGGAGATATTATTTCTAGGAATTCCTTGTCTACAATCCCTTCTCAGATGTCCTATTCAATTAAAATTAAAACATTTGGTACTTTGATGTCTCCTCACTCTTTTGGAAATTCCTTCTCCTACCCAAGATTCAGTATTATAGTCAAATGTTTAAATGTTCATTGTATGCTGGATCTATTCATGCATAGGTGCTGATCTCACAATTAAAGGCCCAAGTATCTTTTTGCATTCTAAGTTGGCATTTTCAAAAGCCAGAGATTCAACAAGTACCTGTCTAGCATCTGGGTCTGTTACTTCTATTTGTACAGCCTTAGTTAATCTTTGTAAAAAGTCACTAAAGGATTTTCTCTGGTCCTGTTTAAACCTGGTATATGATTCACTTCATTTTCCTAGTTCTTCACTCCTGTCCCAAGATTTTAAGACTGGTTTGTGGTATAGAGACAAGATTTGTCCATTGTAAAGAGCTTGAACCTGTGGGTCAGCATAAGTGCCCTCACCAAGAGTTTGATCTCGGGAAGTCTCAAGTCCTTTTGCTTTTCCCTGTTGTTCTAAAATTTTAGCCTTTTCTCTGAAATAAGATTTAAACCTCAGTGGAGGTCTGTCATCCAGGACTGCTGAAACTAATTGAAGCCAGTCATGTGGCATTGCTTTAATGCTAGAAGTCCATGTCTTTATCATCTCCCTAACAAATGCAGAATGGAAGCTATAAGTTACATCAGTCTGCTTATTTTTTTTAGATCATTCATTTCTATAGGCATCCATCTACCTTCTTTGGATCCTTTTGGACCTTTAGAACTTGATGTTTTGTCAGAGTAAATTGCAGGGTAGGAAGATAAAACTCTGGGTAAGTCATCTCAGCTACTGGTAATGTTAAATTCTGTCCTTGTGTCTTCTTTCCCTGCTCATTAGTTCAATAATTTCCTCAGTTGTTTCAAATCTTTTTACTAATGTCTTTTGTAAAGCCTGAATCTCCTGGCCTGTATGTATCTCTAGTGATTTAATTGAGGCACTTAGACTCTGGTCTTATTTTGGACATGCAATTCCAAGGTCTGAAGTTTTTCCTTTAAAGATAACATCTTATCCTTAGACATTATTTGAATAGCATGCAGATTGATTTCCTGGAGAGATATTCTATCTGTTAAGCTCTCAAAACTTTTAAAACAAATTTTGATTCTGAAATTCAACAGTATAAATTCTTTCAGATAATTACTCAGTGCTCTTTGACATGGATTCAATTTTGTCTGTCAAATTATTACCCTTTCAATATTATTAATTTTTTTTCAGGTAACTTTTGATTTTCAGTGTTATAAATCTGGACAGCTAGCTGTTTATTATTAGTCTGTAAAGACTGTATCATTTCTAAACATACTTCATTCTGGCTCTGTTATCAAACCATTTTCTTTAGGATATAAATGAAGAAAAACCAATTCCCAATATTCAATAAATGGATGTCTTACAATAACCATATAAGCCTTGCAGAATACAACCCATAGTAATAGCAAAAAAGTTATTAAAATTCTCTATGGTTACATTGTGTACAGTTTTATAACTTTCAAGTTTATTGACTTATTAATTAATAAAATATCTATGTAGTATGGGGTCCAGTAAATTGTTTTAGGTGCAACTATTTTTATTGTTCAGCAGGAGTCATGATTGCAGAGTTGCAACTAGCTGTGGTGTAACCCATGGCAGCATGAACAGTCCTGAGCCACTTTGGTTTTCCTGCCTTGGTGCTGGTTAAATACCGAGATATATGCTTTGTTTGACAAATTAAAAGTAACTAAAGCAATTCTGTACATGGAGCAAGAAGTCTAGAACTCAGGAGCTGGGATTACAAACTGGAAGCTGCACAACTCACTATGTGGCCGGGGATGCAGCAGTAGGGTGGGGCATGCACGAGCTTGGGCAATTTCCAAGTTAGCTTTGCTGTGAAAGGAGTTAAAAAATTTAGTAGGTAACAGCAAGCCAAGTGGGCAGGGGTGGGGAACTTTCTGTGTTGTTGACTGGTTAGGCCTTTAAGCTGATCCACTTGGTAGACATGGAGTTTGGATCTACGTGGGGTGCCAGATGAAGATGGACACTTAAAAGAAATCTCACACAAGCTCAGAATTGAGTATAATAGAGGATAATTTATTTAGGGGTACACTCACAAATTACAGTCCTCTGTTTGAACAGGGAACAGCAAAGGAATCTCGCATCTGAAAAACAGGCCAAACCCGCTTTACACCAGCATTTATAGTATAAGAGGCCACACCCAATTGGGTGGGTAACTTAAAGGTAGTAGGGATTCATACAGCACTGCTACATAAGATGCAGTGTAATGGAACCTATCAAAATCAGAGCTCTTCTTGAAAGACTTTAAATATTTTCCTGGAGGGAGGATTTCAAGTATTTAAAGTTCAGTGTAATATAGGATAAGACAAAACTTAGGGAATAACCTTAAAACTCTTAGTTCTAGGAATCAGAGGGAATGAAACTCCAGGGGATGTTACAAGATTAGGTAGTATGGCAGGAAAAAAAATGGACTAATGTTTTTCTAATTGATTTCTTTTTCCAACTGTATATCATCAAGACAGTGAGCCAAAGTCAAGTCTTTGAAGCATTTTCCTTATTTAAAAGTGAGAACAACATTTCCATCCTATAGCTTGTAGACTGAACCACAGAAATGGGAATTAATGAGGTTCATTCCCAGAGTAAACTGCCCTGAATCTTGCAGCACTCAGAGGAAGATGGAAGTATGTAATTTCTGTAAAAAAGAGGAATAACAAAGGCATTTGTCTTGCTTCAATTTTGTGTTTTGTTTTATGTTATTTCATTATTATCATCTATAATCAAACACTCATTCTTCCTCTTCGCTCAATTATTGTAGTGTACTGGATAATGTTTTCATGTGCAGTTACATATTCAATATCTTAAGTAATCCAGGTTACTATGATTTCAATGAATGTCACCTAGGTGTTTCTCTTACTACAAGTTATGTAGAGAATTAAACTAGATGCATTTTCTTACATTAAAGAAAAGAGTAAATGAATTAATAAATATAAAAGTTTTATGGGCTATTTTGATTCCACTCTGACATTCCTGAGACGGACAATGAAGTTTCGGTTGAAACAGAGGGTAGAGTTAACTAATAAGTGTCCAAAATTTGTATAGAGGCTTTGACAGATCAAGGACATATAGAAAGACACAGGGAATAGTAGGGAGGGACTTAGAAAAATTCTTGGCTCTTCTGGATTGAAAACATGGAGGGAAAAAGAAAGAGAATCATTAGCTGCCTTTTTTGACACTTCTCTGATCAACCAGACTTTTACCCCAATATCTGAATCCTGAGATTTTATTTATAAAGGAATAACTACATAAATACTTCATCTAGCATGCCATATGGGGCACGAGATAACACCTTTTTCTTTGGAGCCATCAGAGTCCCCAGGATACCTGGCTCTGTCTCCCTTCCCCCTCTGAGTCTGGGGTTTCCCCACTGAAGCTTCTCTACAGCAGCCTTCAGCTGCTCTCCATCCCCTGCCCCAAACACCACAGAAAGCTGGGCCACAAATATTGCTGGAGTTAGCTGACCACCACAGACAGGCACTTTTATCTATTGGGCCTGTGCCCTCACTTACTGCCACACAGGATTCTTCAGCAAATCCCGCTATATTCTTGTGTTTGCTTTTCAGGCTGCTTGCTCCCTCTCTCTGTGGGTTGCAGAATCCCCATGGATCTCCTCCTTGGGATGCTGCCATACCAGGTTGGCTGCCTCAATAGCTGCTCAGGCTTTTACTGCTGCTGTCACAGCCACACACTTTCATACCCAAGCTATATATGAGCAGCTGCAACTGCCATTGGCCAAGCAGTGCCACACCTACGTTCTTCGCCCAGTCTCACACTTCCCTGTCACCATCAGTAGATGTGGTGAGACACCTGAAAAATTTTAAGAGGGAATTAGTTTAGTTTTTTTTTTCTAAATTTTTTCCACATTAATATTGGGCAGCAATATTATGATTAAGGGAGATATGTCTTTGTATGTTTCCAAAATGGATGGACTGAAAAATTAAATAAATGTGTAATCAACTTAGTTGTCAGGGTCCAGCCTCGACAAAAATATCTCTTGCCAGTGTAGAGGTGTGGGGATTTAGAAATATAGTAAAGAATATAAAGACACAAATGAAAATAGTGTAATGAAGAAACATAGGATAGTATTGGGAGGAAATTCCACTGAGTACTGAAATTCACCCACATTTATTTTCCAGTTGCTTAAAATACCCTGACCCCCCAAAATAGAAGTAAGAAAAAAAACTACATTAACATGATACAAGGAAATAAACATACCAATTGAATTTCACTGGCTACATTTAAACATTCTTTTGCTAGAATAAAACAAGTCAGGCTTACACCCCAGACCAAAACATTCTGTAGGCAAACCACTCCCTTGATGGATTCCAACATTATCTTCTTAAGGGAATTGAAAGTTAGTTGGATCATTAGACTTTTGTTTGAGGTAGGAACATATCTACTTTCCTATTTCTTAAATAAAAGGCCTGACTACTAACTACACCTGTTGGCAATAACCTTGAGAGAGCAGAACTCTCTGACCTACATCTAGATGGGACCTTTGTTTGAGGTAGCACAATAATCTTGAAGAAACTAGAGGCAAGTTCCAACTCTCTGACCTTTGATCAACATAGAACTAGGCTCACATTTCCAGGCCTCCATACTTTAGTTTGGTAATTTTTGTCTTATCTGCAATAATATGGAATGATACTGTCAAATACAAAAATTTAACAAATAGGGCATAATCTTTAGAAAGACCTAATGAAACTAGGAAACTAAGAAAAAATATTCATTATGAAACTAAAGTGGAACATTCCAAAGTTATTAGAAAACCAACCTTAATGTATTTGGTTACCATTCAAGAATGACCACCATATGATATGTATTCAGAAGTTAATTGGGATCTTGTAAAAATGTTAGATGTGAAGAGATTTAAGGAAGCATTAGTTTCATATGGAATGCACTCACCTTTTGTGAATCAAGTATTTAATTAATGGGTAACTCAAAACAGGATTATTCCTCAAGACTGCCAAGACTTAGTTAGTTACAGCTACTTTAGAAGTTGGTCCTCAGGTACAATGGAAAATGTGGTGGACAGAGGTATCTAGGGTCATAGAACAACAAAATAAGGCTAGAGGTATGAAAATTTCCAGACTAGCCTCTCTGTGAAAGCTATTATGGTGATTTGCAAAGACATTTTGATTTAATCATTATACTCTAGGCCTAAGCTTTGAATGCTTGGGACAGGGTTTAAAAAAATTAAGAAAGTGGACTAAGTCATTTACAAAACTTATATAAATCCCAAAAGAACACTTCACTGATTTTTTTACAAACATTGATTTTATAAACAGAATGATATTAGACTTAGAAGTTAGACAAATATTAACTGAATCTTTGACTTTTGAAAATGCTAATTCAGAATGCAAAAGGGTGATTGGCAAGATCACCAATAGATAAATATATTAGAAATACAGCTGTTATTGAATATCATACTTATGATAATATCTGGATAGGTGAAGTGATTTCTAAAAATTTTAAGAAAAAACAAAAGCTTAGATGTTTTAAATTATAGCAAATCAGGACACTTGAAAAGAGTTTGTAGGCAAGGTATTCATTTTTTTTTTAATAATACAAATAAAACCCAAGCCTTCTGGAATGTGCAGAAGGTGTGATGAAGGCTAGCACTGTGCTAATAATTTC
The DNA here is from genome assembly GCF_014885135.2 of Alexandromys fortis. Lineage (NCBI taxonomy): Eukaryota > Metazoa > Chordata > Mammalia > Rodentia > Cricetidae > Alexandromys > Alexandromys fortis. The sequence continues at coordinate 14,231,937 of NW_026067933.1, forward strand.
AAAATAACATGGATCAGGCAGGCTGGATGTCTGGCCTCTGGAGTCCTCCTCCTCTGACTCCTTGTAACTCCTTGATCTCTCTTTCCCTAGATTTTTCCTCCTCTTAATACCTATGTTCACCAGCTCCACTTATCCTTTCTCCTGCCTTGCTATTGGCATTCAGCTACTTTTCAGATCAATCAGGTATTTTAGACATACAAAGTAACACAACATCACAGAGTTAAACAAAGGCAACATAAAAAAAATAACACATATTTTCATCATTAAAAGAATGTTCCTAGCATAAACAAATTAACACATCTTAAAATAATATTCCACAACACTAATGTATGCTTCTGAAAAAAAATATTAAAAGGTATTATCAAGAATTGTAACCAACCATTCTAACAGCCCTACATTTAAAATGATTAGCTGACAAACTTGCCTGGGTAGAAAAATGGCCTTTGGCTTCAGAATACTTATAAGATTTAGAACAACTTGTACAGGACTACCTAAATGCTAAACATAATGAAGGATTGACCAGTTCTGGGTATTCTCTTATATCTGCAATTAAAAAGAAATCTGTAAAATGCAGAATGTTAACAGTTTCAGGAGTCATAAATAAGGTGATTCAGCCAATGGGCTCATTAAAATCTGGAATTCCTTTGCCTTTGATATTACCTAAAGGATGGTCTATTATAGTGATTGATTTAAAAGAATGCTTTTTCACTATATGTCTAAAAAAACAGGATAAAAAAGATGCCTTCATAATGTGTACTTATAATCATTACCAACTTGTTAAAAAAGATATCAGTGGAAAATTCTTTGACAAGAAGTGTTAAATAGCATTATGCCAATATTTTGTATAACCACTGGAAATAGTTTATAAACAGTTTCCTCAGTGTACAGTTTGTTGTGGAATACTTTTTAATTAGGCAAAGATGTGTTACATTTGTTTATGCTGAGGAATATTATTTTAGATGTGTAAAGGTGTGTTATATTTTGTTTATGCAACATTTTCTTAGTGATGTAAGGATGTGTGCTTAATTATGAAAAGATGTATTACATTTGTTTCCTTTTGTCTGCCTAAGGAACCTGATTGGTCTATTAAAATACTGAATGGCCAAAAGCTAGGCAGGAGAAGGATAGGTGGGTCTGGTAGGCAAAGAGAATAAATAGAAGAGGAAAATAAGAGGGTGAGAAGAAGAGAAAAGAAAGCAAGGAGAAAGAGGGAGGTATGCCTTAGGGCAAGAAGCCAGATAGCTTCTAGTCAGCCAGATACTGGGGGAAGTAGGTAAGTAAAATATACAGAAAGAAAAGTAAGAATCCCTGTGGCAAAAGGTAGATAAAGAAAACCTCATTAATTTAAGTTAAAAGAGCTAGCATAAATGAGCCTAAGTTAGGTTGAAGATTCATAACTAATAATAAGTATCAGCCATGACTTGAGAGCTGGTTGGTAGCCTAAAATAATAAGCTTGGTACAATAATTTACCATTATATGGATGATATCTTAATATCTGATTCAGATGTAGGTCACTCAGAAAAAAAAAAAAGCTTGACAAAGAAAATTTTGCTTTTCTGGGGATTACAAATTGCTCCTGAAAAAAAATATGAAGAGGAGATTTTGTTAATTACCTAGGATATAAGATATGTTTATAAAATGTTCAACCACAGGAAGTACAAATCAGGAGAGATCAACTACAAATTCTTAATGATTTTCAAAAATTTCTGGTAGATATTTACTATTATTATCCACAATTGGATTAACTATTCAAGAATAAATAATTTATTCCATACCTTATGAAGTGATAAGGACATAAAAAGTTCAAGAAAATGATCAGATGAGGCTTAGAAAGAATTGACTTTCATAGAAAAGAAATTACACGATGCATATGTGGATCACTTGAATTTAGAGTGTGAGTTTATTCTGATTATTTTATCTTCTATACATGCTCTCACATGAATTCCTATGCAGAGAAAGAATAATATATTAGAGTTAATATTTTTAACACAGAGACAGAGAAAAAAATAAAGACCTATGAGGAAACGTTCCTGAATTAATTTTGAAAGGAAAATTTAGACTTCACCAATTTACAAGAATAGACCTAGCAGAAATTGTTTATTTATTAATGCTAAAGTTGCCTCATTGTTAGAACAGAAACATTAGCAAAGATCTTGCAGTAATTTCTTGAGAAAGATTTGCAACCAATATCCCAAAAGCTAGACATTTCAGTTTATAGAAAGAACTAATTGGATACTTCCTCACATTGTAGGAAGAACACAAATTTCTGGGACCCTACATTTTACATAGATGCAAATAAATCAGGAAAAGCAGATTCAAGTAAAGTGTTTCAAAGTACTTATGATTCTGTTCAAAAGTCAGAATTACACACTAGTCTCATGGTGTCATTAGATTTTAGAGAACATCTTAATATGGTTACTGACTCTCAGTAAGCAGAAAGAGTTCTTTTACATATTCCAGATGGTGCAGAATTAAATTTCTTATTTATTCAATTATAACAAATGGTCAGAAATAGAAACCATTCTTTGTATATGACACAAATTAGTTCCTACACAAGTCTACAAGGCCCTCTAGCACAAAAATAATGATAAAATTGATCAGTTATTAGTAAGAAATATGCTATATATTTGAGAATTTCATAAGAAGCACCATGTTAATTGTAAAGATTTCCATCATTTGGCAACAAGAAATGTTCTACTTGATTTTTGTACAAATGAACTCCATTACCTTTAGAAAACAATTCAAAAGGTACACAAAAAATTAAAAATTTCCAACTGTGTGTGTTCTGTTTTTTAGAGTTTGGAAAATTAAAATATGTGCATTATACCATAGATACATATTCAGGATTTTAATGGGCTACTGCTTTAAATTCTGGAAAGGCTGATTCTATTATTATACACTTATTAAGAAGTAATGGTGATGACTACTTAATGGGAGAAGATCTTCACCAACCCCACAACAGACAAAGGTCTGATCTCCAAAATATATAAAGAACTCAAGAAACTAGACTTTAACATTCTAATTAACCCAATTAAAAAATGGGGCACTGAACTGAACAGAGAATTCTCAAAAGAAGAAGAACAAATGGCCAAGAGACACTTAAGGTCATGTTCAACTTCCTTAGCGATCAGGGAAATGCAAATCAAAACAACTTTGAGAAACCATCTCACACCTGTCAGAATGGATAAAATAAAAAACATCAATGATATTCTTTGCTGGGGAGGATGTGGACTAAGGGGAACACTCATCCATTGCTGGTGGGAATGCAAACTTGTGTAACCACTTGGAAATCAGTGTGGCAGTTTTTCAGGAAATTCGGAATCAACTTACCTCAGGATCCAGCAATACCACTCTTAAGAATATACCCAAGAGATGCCCATTCATATTACAAAAGCATTGTTCAACTATTCTCATAGCAGCATTATTTGTAACAGCAAGAATCTGGGAACAACCTAGATGCCCCTCAATGGAAGAATGGATAAAGAAAGTGTGGAATATTAGAGTACTACTCCGTGGTAAAAAAACAATGACATCTTGAATTTTGCATGCAATGGATGGAAATAGAAAACACTATCCTGAGTGAGATAACCCAGACCCAAAAAGATTAATTTGGTATGAACTCATTCATTTGTGGACTCTAGCCATAAACCAAGGTCATTAAGCCCATAGTTCACAAGCCCAGAGAAGTCAAATGACAAGGTGAACCCAAAGAAAACAATATATAGATCCTCCTGGAAATTGGAAGCAAGCAAGATTGCAGGGCAAAAGCTGTGAGCATGGGTTGGAGGCAGGGGTGGGGGTGAGTTTGGGGGAAGGGGAGAAGGGGAGAGGGAAAGGAGAAGGGAAGGTCTGGCAAGAGCTTGGAAAGTGGGAGTGGAGATGGAGGAAGGGCAGATATAGGAGGAGGAAAGAAGATACCTACAGTAAGGGATCCATTTTAAGGTTGGCAAAAGACTTGGCTCTAGAGGGGAACCCACATGTCCATGTGATGTCCCCAGCTATGTCCTTGGACAGCAGAGGAGAGGGTGCCTGAACTGTCCTTGCCCCACTATGATGCTGATGATTATCTCGAATATCACCATAGAATCTTAGTTCAGATGGAGATAGTGACAGAGACCCTCACCAAAGCAACGGACTGAGTTTCCAATGTCCAGTTGAAAGGCAGAAGGAGGGAGAAGGCAGGCAAGGAAGTCAGGACCGGGAGGGGTTGGTCCACCAACTGAGGCAGTGTGCCTTTTCTAATGGGAGCTCACCAAATCCAGCTGGTCCAGGTCTGAATGAGCATGTGATCAAAATGGACCCTCTGATTGTGGCTGACAACAGGGGCTGACTGAGAAGCCATTGATAAAGGCACTGAGACTTGTTTGTATGACATGTTCTGGCTTTTGGGACCCTAGTCTATTTGGGTGCACAGCTCCCTAGGCCTGGATGTAGGGGGCAGGGCCTTGAATTTCCCACAGGGCAGGATTCCTGGCCCTCTCTCAAGTAGGGTGGGAGAGGGAGGAGGGGGTGTGGGGGAGTGAGAGGGGATTGGGAGGAGGGAAGGAAGTGTAAATAATTGAATGGAAAAATAAAAATTAAAAAAAAGAAGTAATGGTGATTTGAGGGATACCTGTACAATTTAAGACTGACAATATTCCAGCATATGTCTCCAGTAAAATGAAAGTGTTTTTTTTTTTCCCATTTGAGAACATAAAGCATATTATAGGTATTGTTATGATCTGTAGGCCTGGTCTGTCACCTGGGTATCCTGTGCTTTTAAGAGAAAAGCCCTGCCCTCTCCCAACCCCTCCTCTTTCACTGAGGGGAGCAGATATTCCATTATCCCCCATCCTGTGCTCTCTCTTTCCATCTTTCTCCCAAAGAGGTAACTTCTGTTCTCTGTCTCTCCACCCCTCTCTCCCTCATCTCTCTCTCTCTGCCTCTCTTACTTCTTCCCCTTTCTTCCCTTCCCCCTGCCTCTTCCCTTCCATACCCCACTGAATAAACTCTATACTCACTTTGCATGATGTATCTGCCTGTCTCCCACCCACCAAGGTGACCCGTCAAGGTTTCAGGGAACTCGCTAAGGTCTGGGGGCCTTGGATCATCCACTCCTATTCCTCATGGGACCAGCTGCCCCTTGGGGGACTGGCCTTTCGTCCTTATATCTTTAAAAAAGAATAATATTGTTGCCTGACTCCACCAGGCTCTTTCCATATTGCCTCATGGGGATCCTGGACTCAGACCACTTTCCAATGCTGCAAAATGGTAAAGTTCTCTATCAGCTCCTTTCTAATTTCTGCCACCAAACAGGACTGCTGGTGTCCCACTATCAACAAGTCAGGCCAGTCTGCTTTTCCTTTCTCTGGGCAGCCCCTTCCCACCTGCCTGTAAATACTCTTTTTCTCTCATTCATGTTACTTCTATTCTATCTCTGTCTCTGCTACCGCTGTTACTGCAAAACAGACAAGATTAGTCAGATTCCTGAGGCAACTGTTTACAGTTCCAGCCTTTGCTTCCCACAACAGCGGGTGACAGGGTGTCTTGGCAACAGGGTGGCTCATGGTGCTGAGTAATTTTCCTCTACTTCATGTATGAAAGAATGTGTGAATGGTGTCGTCACACAGATGTAATTCTGTTTCAAATGTATGTTCAACAAGCCTTTTGTTATATTTAAAATTCCTGTGGCTCTAAAAAAAAATGTGGTTTCTTCATATAACGTGTGACTACTTCCATTTTCTTTGAGCTTAACAAAGAGAGGAGCCAGAAGTTCTGCCCCTAGCCAAAGAGCAGAGTGGTAGTCTCTCCACATGGGGTCCCATTCCTAGCCAGCTTCCTTTCACTCACTTTTCATTTAGCTCTATGTGTATGAACCTTAAATTTAAGTTTACTGTGTTAGAGATAAAACCCATCCCACTCCCATTCACTCTTTATGGGGCATAAAGCCTCCCTTGTGGAGTCACCAAAGTCTGGGACACCAACTTGAGGGTGGAACAAGCCCCTCCCCTCTGAATTAGGTTGGGCACGGTATCCCATCATAGGCAATGGGTTTGAAAAAGCCAGTTCATGCAAGGAGATAAGTCCTGGTCACACTGCCAGGGGTCCCTACAAACATCAAGACATATAACCATCACCCACAGTCAGAGGGTCTACTTTGGTCCCATTCAGGTTCTTTGGGTATCAGACTAGAGTCGTGAGCTACCACTGGCTCGATTTGGTTGTCTCTGGTTTTCCCTATCATGATCTTGACCTCCTTTGCTCCTATGATCTCTTTTCCCTCTCCTCCGCTGAACACTAGGAGCTCAGCCCAGTGCTTGCCTGTGGGTCACCTCATTTTCTCCCACTAGTTACTGGATGTAGATTCTATGACAGGAGTTAGGGTGCTCACTAATCCGATTATAGGGGAGGGTCAGTTTAGGCACCCACTATACTACTTCTAGGAGGCTTAGCTGGGCCACCCTTGTCGATTCCTAAGAGACTTCCTAGCACCAGGTTCTCCCCAACTCCATAATGGCTCCTTCTATCATGATATCTTTTGCATTGCTCTCCCACTCTGTCCCTCCCCCAATGTGGCCATCTTGTTCCCTCATGTTTCCCCATCCCCTCCCTTCTACTTTCTCCCAGTTTACCCAGGAGATCTTAATTATTTCCCCTTCCTGGGGACCTCCTACCATGTGCCTCTTAGGGTCCTCCTTTATAAATGCTGGCATATTTATTCAGCTGCAGGAAGATTTCTGCATATGGATATATGCATGTATGGTTCGATTTGCTGTATCAGTGTGCAACAAAATAAATGGAATGCACTATTATTCCAACAAAAGGGATTTTGAAAAATAAAAAGTAAACTTATATGCATATTTGAAAACATGAGATATTATTATATTTATTCAAGTATAAAGTAGTAAAGTAAAGTTGAGAAACAAAAGAGGTAGTATCATAATTAGCAATATATATGGAGTCTTCACTATGTTTTAGACAAAGTTCTGGTCATGTTAAATGCATTAAATGTAATTTTTATGCTATGGCTGTATTGTAAGTGCTTTTTTTTATAAAAGAAAAGATTGAAAGTCAATGAAAAGAGTTTAAGTAAATCTGCTTGGAGTTATGTAGCTAGTAATTAGTGACATCAGCCATTGAGTTCTTGTTTGAGCATATGAACCATCATTTTAATGATCTCTAATCTTCCCATTATAAACAGTTATTTCAGCCTTGGGAAAAAGCTCAGTCTGCAGAGCACTTGCCATAGAAGCATGAGAATCTACTTAGGCTAGAATCCTCTAAAAGGTGAGTGCGCTACTACATATCTGTTACTCTGTTTCTTCTAAGGTAAGATGAGAAGCAGAGAGAGAGGAGATCGTGGAAACCCATAGGCCAGCTAGCCTGGCAGAGACACCAGCAAACAACAAATATTCTTGTCTTAAAGAAGATGCAGAACAGGGATTGACATCAAGGTTGTCCTCTGATATTCACATATGTGCCTTGCAAGTGTACAAATACAAGGATGCACATACAACTTACACACACACATACACACACACACACTAATGTTTCTGTGTAGCTGTTAAACGCAGAAACAAACAAACTCAATTTTATACAGACTTTGCTATTCTTATGAAGGCTGATATAGAAAATAAATATAAAAGCTAAGTTATGTATCCAAATACATTATTAAATATGTTTTTATGAACTTATGGGAAGTAAATATACCCAATGCATTATATACGATAACACATAAAACATTTGCATTCTGGTATGAAGTTACAGTTTTTTTCTATATTTTATGCATCATCTGACTGTAAAACAACTATTATTTTTAACCTCAAAAATAGTTTAAGATTGAATTTGAAAATTAGAGTTTTTAGGTAAAAGTAGTATTTTTATAATGATCTTTTATATATGTACTAAGTATTATTCTCTATCACTTGAAAATATGCAATAAAAACTAAGATTCAGATCAAAGGGTCATAATTTATGTAGTTTATTTCATCTTCTTAGATCACATCTGAGCTATAAATAAAATAGAATATTTTATTTTTATAGTATGTTGTAAAATAAGTTTAAGGCAAGGTTAAGGCCAGTGAATCGAAATACTAAGTTTTGTTGTCAACAACATTATTGTAAATGTCTAAATAACAGTCTCTCAATCAAAATCTCTGTGCACCTCCTTCAGCGAATCTTCCAACTACGACTTAGACCCATGGTTCTAGATATTAAAAAGCAACATTCCCTCATGAAACAATTTGGAGTTACTTTATACCTTTACCTACAGATATGTTAACATGCTTTATCCTACATTAATGCTAAGATAGTACATATAGGAAAGGTGATTTAATATTGAAGTAGAGTTCCCACAAAATTTAGCATACATTAAATGGAGCAGTATATTTTTGGGTGTAATATCCACCTTTATTCCCATTGCTTTTCTTCTGTAGATAATATGCAATTTAAGATAACACATAATATTTCTTGTAAAAGAAAATCATGGGCAGAAAAAAGATAGGAACAATATGTGTCAGTCAAAAAATCCAGCTGAAATCCAGCTTATAGGGCAAAAATTAAATAACTAAAAATATCTATTCAACAGTAACATTTTCGAGTACCAGCTGTGCACTGTGGCAGGATTTGTCTTCATCTGCAGGAGAGCTTCTATAGCTTGTCAGCCCCAGTGAATAAAGGATAAAACCAGAAATCAGGAAATACATTGCCAGTTCCAGTTTTGGCACCAAATGGAGAAATGAAGTCAAGAATATGCATGCATTTCAATGGGATATTGATAACTGTCAGTACATCATTCATGAAGAAATATAAGTGAAACATTTCTTAATGTTTTTCTGTGAAACTTGAATGCTTATGTTTATTAAAGATATTTATTTTTGGATCCTATTTCTGATACCACATCAGTTATTTAATTCTTGTGTGGCTCAGAGTTTTTGTTAATGTATCTTTTTTATATATGTAGATACATTAACCAACCAAAAACTTGTAAGAAATTTGTGGTATTAATCTCAATAAATTTTCCTTTTTGTAATATCATACATCTAAAACATACTTACTACATATCTAATTTAAATAAAGGATTATCTAAAATACATAATTTTCTGAGAAAGGCAGGCAAGTTCTATTATGTTTTTTTGAATTCAAAAATAAATCCAGAATAATATCTACTTTTTAAATCAAATACATGAACTAGAAAATTCCATATTCTCAGGGAAATCTAGCCTCCTTTAGTTGTTTTATGGGAGTGTAGCACTAAGAAATACTGCCCAGGTTCACAGTCTAGAGGAATAGACTGCCCGATAGCTTTGGACCTAATCATGTGACCATGGGCAGTCCTCCCTCTGTGGATCTTAAGGATTTATAAAATGGCTAATTTCTTCAGGTCCTTTTTACCCTATATTCTATGTGAATGCTTCAGGAAATAATAAAAGGAAACTAAGAAACTTGAAACTGAACACTTATTATTCAATCTCAGGACAGTATCACTCAAAAACTCAAATCAGGTAACACCATTCAAAGAAAGGATGAATTACAGGCATATGTCCTATATGTAAATATAAACATTTGCATCAAATAATAGGAAAGTGAATTCAGCAACTCAAATAATATGGTAAACTATTGGAGGCTGTCATTTATGTAAAGTATGCAGAATGGTTCAACTTTTGAGAACCAACTAGTGTAGATCATTTCATTCAATTAAAGGAGACAGTCACATGATCAGTCAGTGTTGAAACGTGTCAGATCAGCCCATTACCTATTACAAAGAAGACGCACAGAAAATTAGAAACAGAAGCAACTTCCTCAATTTAATGAAGAGTGTATGCAAACTATAATAAAGCTAATCTTTCCTAATGGTATTTCACAAAAGAAATTCAGGACTTAATACACAGGTCAGAAGAAATCCAAAGCTTTGTTTCAAAATAACAAGGCTTATAATACAAGACTAATATACTAAAAGCATTCTTTCTAGAAAGAAATAATAAAAATCTGTAATTTTAAATTATAAGCATTTCTATTTATAATCCCTAAATAAAATACATAAATGCAGGTACCACAAGATATATACAAGATTTAAATAAAAAATTCTATAAAATTATAATCAAGGATATAAATAAAAAAATGGAGAGCCATCCTATTTTCTGGATATTCTCATTATTGACAAGACATCAGTTATCACCAAGTTAGTCCATAGATTCATGGTAATTTCAGGCAATATCCTGGAAGGTTATCTGATAATTACTGATAAACTGATTCTAAAATTTATTTGGAGGTACAAAATATCAAAAGAGGGTCTTTTGATATTTTATCATGAACTGAGAACATTTTATCATAAAAATGTAAGGAAACAAACGTATTACATATAATAAGGGCTTGGTCTTTAAAGTGAACATTATAATCATGTTGTCAGGAAATCATCTAGAGTTTAATAATTATCTTTATAAATACTGCAAGGCAATGGTGAATTCTACTTGATTCAATGTAGGATATCACATGGACGTCTGACAAAAGTCATTATGTTCATTATGTTTTTCCTCATGGATGCCTTCTCACTATCACTGTATAATTATCAAAACTTCCAACCTCAGACATCTAGTTTATTAATCATCTTCTCCTCTGTGAGACAAAATTGAAAATGCAGTGGTCATTTTACACATAATGATTATTCAATATTTTATTTTTTACTCAATATTTATTGAAAAAAGACTTGGTTTATATTTGTTAGAGATCAGAAATCCCCTTTCCAATAGTCATGTGTTTTGCTATTTGTTTTCTGAAACTCTCTATGACATTAAGCTTATGTAAGGGCTAAGACACATGACCCAAGGAATATGAGAAAATATTTAAATTGTTAATATATATCCATTTGCATGTATAAGCCTGATGTCAAAAATGGGCATACTCCCCAATCATTCCCCATTGTACTTCGGAAGCTCAATTTTTCACTGAACCTGGATATCATGGTTAGACCAGACTAACTGACCAGCAAGCTACAGATGCTGGCTTCTGCTTTCCCACCTCTGGTTTACAGATGTGTACTGCTGCACTCAGCCTTTTTACATTGATGCTGAGGATCAATAGAGTAGAAGCATTACACTCATCATTTCTAATAATCTATGCATGGATTTTGTTACTATTGCTTGGCTCTTTAGTTTTGTTTAAACTGTGCTCTGCATAGAAAGTATGTACTGATAAGTTGCACTTAAGAATTTGGTGGTATTTTTTCCTTTAAAGGCAATTAGTGCACTCTGGAAAAGAAAATAGATTCCCTTTGAGATTAAAGCCTTGGTACGTCAGGGATTTCATGTTATTTAGAGCTTGAGTAGACCCAAGAGATGCATTTAACTTCCTCCAGAGACTGAACAGGTAACTAAAACTTCTTATAAGTAAACATTTTTATTCATGCATCTACCATGAGTAGAGGTTCTGTTCATAACACACATAACAGTGCAAGGATTACTGAGAGTCAGACTATCTGGCCTCTTACATATTTCTGTAGGTACTCCTGTGCTGATCATCAGTGAGCAATTCATGTTTACAACAGAAGGGATAATCTAAAATTTTCAAGAGAGTAGTTCAGATTTCTACATCTCCTTTGTTTGATTATGAATAGGACAGCAATTCAAATATGTGTTATATGGAAAAACTTTTAAATTCCTAGTGGTCATGTGCACCTTAGAGGATCTATTAATCACATCTAATTTTATTTGTAGTGTGTATTCTAGAGATGGAATGAGGAGAAACAAAGCATGTTGTTTTTAATGCTCTCCTGCAAAATGTCAAAGTTGTTTTGATCAAATTTAGTTAGGGTTTCTGATCCAGTTTTTGGCTTTGACTTTCAAGGTCCAGCTTGTTTTTATTAGGCTTGCAAAGAATGATTTAGTGAGAATTCTGAAAGTTTACCCAATTCTCTCATTATTGATAAACACCTTCAGTACTCCAACAAGATTTTCATCTCTTAGGTGTTTTTGTGTCCACTGAACGTGTGTATATGCGCATGTGTGCAGTGTGTGGTGACAGTCATGCTCACTTACCCATATACACATGGAGACAACAGTGTGATGGGGAGTGGCTTCCTCTATTGATTTCCACCTTAACTTTCTGAGACAGACTTTTTTGCAGAATCTGGAGCTCACAGATAATCTATATCACTGCCAAGGCTAGAAAACTGTCACAGAAGAAAGGCTGTAAATGATTTCAGCATTGGAAGAAGAGCAGAGTATTTGTATTTGACATAACCAGAGAAAATACCCCATTATCTATTTTTCTTGATGAATTTAAAGTTTTATACCTTAACTATTATCTATCATAACTTATATTACCATCTTAAAACTCTCTTTTTAGACCTCAAAACATTTTCTTAGATAAGCAGTTTAAACTTTTATGTCTCTCAACCTTGTACATTGTTTTTTATTAAAAATTTCCACCTCCTCCCCACTTCCCTTTTCCCTTGCCCTCTCCCTACTCCTCTCCCCTCCCTCTCCAGTCCAAAGAGCAGTCGAGGTTCCCTGACCTGTGGAAAGTCCAAGGTCCTCCCACCTCCTTCCAGGTCTAGGAAGGTGAGCATCCAAACAGCCTAGGTTCCCACAAAGCCAGTGCATGCAGTAGGATGAAAACCCAGTGCCATTGTCCTTGACTTCTCAGCAGCCCTCATTGTCCACCATGTTCAGAGAGTCTGGTTTTATCCCATGCTTTTTCAGTCCCAGTCCAGCTGGCCTTGGTGAGCTCCCATTAGATCAGCCCCACCGTCTCAGTGGATGGATGCACCCCTCGCGGTCCTGACTTCCTTGCTCATGTTCTCCCTCCTTGTGCTCCTCATTTGGACCTTGGGAGCTCAGTCCAGTGCTCCAATGTGGGTCTCTGTCTATCTCCATCCATTTCCAGATGAAGGTTCTATGGTTTTTAGCCATAAATAAAAAACACTGAGCCTATAATTCGTGATCCTAGAGAAGCTAAATAAGAAGGTGAACCCAAAGAAAATCATATAGTTATTCTCCTGGATATTGGAAGTAGACAAGATTGCTGGGCAAAAGTTGGGAACTGGAAGGTGGGGTGGGATGGGGGAGAGGGGAGATGGGGAGAGAAAAGTGAGAAGAGGAGGATGGGGAGAGCTTGGGGGAATGGGATGGTTGGGATAAAGGAAGGGTGGATATGGGAGCAGGGAAGTATATATCTTAATTAAGGGAGCCCTTTTAGTGTTGGCAAGAGTCTTGACTCTAGAGGGGTTCCCAGGGGTCCAGAGAGATGTCCCCAGCTAGGTCCTTGGGCAGCTGAAGAGAGAGAGTCTGAAACGGCCCGATCCTATAGCCATACTAATGAATATCTTGCATATAACCTTATACATTTTATACTTCTTTTATGAGTTTCTTTTTGAATTTGGTAACAAAGAAAACTGTAACTGTAACTAACTTGTCTTTAACTCCATCTGAGAAACAAGAAGGAGATAATATTACCTCAGTGAACAGAAAGTACAGACCAATCATCTTCCAAACTATAGAAATGACAGAAATTTCTGGCTGACTGGATAGTCACCCAATAATCCTTTGTACCATTGGGACATCAATTTTTAGCCTATAGACATAGAATATCTGACAGAATTTTCTGTGAAGTACAAATTGTTGAAGGACTGCTCAACCCTGACTTGGCAACATTTGACAATTACTTTCTTTTGTGTACTGCTTGTCCAGTTTGTACTGTCAGCAGCCGAGGCCAGGGCAGTTTCTTACCCAGTGGCTAACATTTCTCACAACAAAAGCAAACTCATCATCATCATCTCGAAAGTAGATTGGTGGTGATTCCAGGAACAGATGTGTTTCATTGACATTAAAAGCCTTGCTATTAAAATATTTCAAATGCAATATTCTACGGGTCTCTCAAGTGTTTGAAGACTGCCTGTCTATCTAAAATGTTTAACCTTGAAAACATACATAACATAACTACATTTGATTATTATGAATGACTATCTATTAATCTGTATTTTATAATTGTACATTTTAAAATGAGTTGCATCTGCTCTTGATTTGGACCTTGAGATTTCAGTCCGGTGCCCCAATGTGGGTCTCTGTCTCTGTCTCTGTCTCCTTTCATCGCCTGATGAAGGTTAATATTCAGGAGGATGTCTATATGTTTTTCTTTGGGTTCACCTTCTTATTTGGTCCAAATCAGGAGCAGAAGGAGAGAGAGCATGAACAAGGAACTCAGGACTGCGAGGGGTGCACCCACACACTGAGACAATGGGGGTGTTCTATCAGGAACTCACCAAGGCCAGCTGGCCTGGGTCTGAAAAAGCATGGGATAAAATCGGACTTGTTGAACATAGTGGACAATGAAGACTACTGAGAACTCAAGAACAATGGCACTGGGTTTTTGATCCTACTGCACGTACTGGCTTTGTGGGAGCCTAGGCAGTTTGGATGCTCACCTTACTAGACCTGGATAGAGGTGGGTGGTCCTTGGACTTCCCACAGGGCAGGGAACCCTGATTGCTCTTTGGGCTGAGAGGGAGGGGGACTCTTTGGGGGGAGGGGGAGGGAAATGGGAGGCAGTGGCGGGGAGGAGGCAGAAATCTTTAATAAATAAATAAATTAAAAAAAATAAAATGAGTTGCATGACTATAGTACCTTAATCATAAGTAGATACATATATATCGTGTAACCAAAATAAACTTAAATTTGTATCTGTATATAAAACTTTATACCAATATGAAATATTTAAGACTAGAAATTGTATTTTTTAAAATATTTTATGGTTTATTTATTTTATGTGCATTGGTGCGAAGGTGTCAGATCCCCTGCAACTGTATCTTCAGACAGTTGTGAGCTGCCATGTGGGTGCTGGGAATTGAACCCAGGTCAACTGGAAGAGCAGTCAGTGCTCTTAACCACAGAGACATCTCTCCAGCCCATGTATTTTAGTTTGAAAGTAGATTTAATAATCAGTTCTTTTATTCTATCATTCATATATTCCCCTTTGTAGAAAAAGATCCCTGAATCTAATCTCCTTTGCTTAGTTTTTTTTTTTCTGATCATTACCAATAACATCTTGTAACCAACCCTCATACAAATGATTACAAACATACTGAACTTCCCAAATGCAACCTGAGTGAGCCCACCATTTATTATTTTTCACCTTTACTATCATTTCTCAAAGCTTCTCTACTCCTAGTGTGTTTTGTGTAGTTTGGCTTTGTTCTCCATCAAGACTTCAGCAGAATAACCCATCTGATTACCTTGAAAAATGAGGACTAGAACCCATTTTCCTGTTCATGTTAGGCAAATATGCTATATCTAGGTGATAGCCAAGCCTCATTTTTTAAAACTTTTTGATGTAGGGTCTTGCTATGTTGCCAAGAGAGGTCTTGAAGTTGCTTAGTATCCAAAGCCGTCTTTAAATTTCTTCTCCTTCCTGTATTATCATTTCTAGCTGGACAAACCAATTTAACAGTTGCTTTTCAGATAGGAAGAAATGAGTAAGTAAACTATTCATACTAACTTAACTGTTTGTGAAATATTAATGTTTCAATATTACCATAAAGCTAAGATTTATAAGCTGGGTGGTTGTGGCACATGCCTTTAATCCCAGCATGCAGGAGGCAGAGATAAGTAGATTTCTTAGTTTGAGACAACTCTGGTCTACAGAGTGAGTTTCGGGACATCCAGGGCTACAAAGAAACCCTATCTTAAAAAAAAAATACAAAACAAAACTTTCTTTTTCTACTTTTAATGTTTTTTATCAATCATTTATAATTAAGTTAAACATTAACCACTTAAATTATTCCAACAGGGAATTATTCTATTCAATAACTAATTATTTTCTAGTGCAATAACCATCACTAAAGTCTTCGTATGCATTTTTATATGTATCTATGTGCTGTGTATGCTTACATAAGCTTGGGTGTGATATGTGCATTTGTGGATATGTGCATGTGTGTATATTTTTGTGTACAAGTGTGCTTATGCATAGGGTCATGAGATGATATCAAGTTGCTTCTTCAGTGTTCTCCACATTAATTTTTGAAACAGGGGATCATACCAAGCCCTGAGCTCACTGATTTGGTTCCAGTCCACCCACTGCCTCCAATTTAGTGATGAGCAGTCTTGTACAGCTCTTCACATGAGTGCTGACAGTCCAAATTCAGGTTTTTATGTTACCACAGAAAAATATTTACTATCTGAGCCATCTCCTCAGTGCCTAATATAAAATTTAAAATGAATTTTCATATGTTAGATTTGCTAAACAGGATAACTCTTGCTTATCAAATTATGCAGTTTCAAAAAACTTTAGAAGTGGTCTTGGTGGGAATGCATCAGGAAACTGCTCTCCTTATACTAGTTTCTTGGCTCAGTAATGGGTACTACTAAATTCCTTCAAAACAAGTGGTTTGCCAAATGAGTGGGTGCATAAAGAATGAAAGTGAGCATGGAATAATGCTCTAGAGACCACCTGTTTGTTTCAGTTCTTTCAAAAACAAACAGACTTACTCCTGTCTTTAGAAACCAACCTCTTACATTTTCTAGAAAATCTTTTTAAAAAGTATTTATGAGCATCACACTTTACAGTCTGCCCACTGTGTCCACAGGCAGTGTGTTCTAAGTGTACTAACTGACATATGGTGGTAGGCCTTCTGCTTCGAATGTTGATGACTCTGGGCTTTGTTCTCTTCCGTACATCTCTTAAGATCACTGTGAGCTATTTAGAGGTTTGGAGCTGGTCTGGATTTTGTCAAGTAAAATAGGTTTATTCAAAGAAAGTATCAAGAAGCCCAGGAAGCCACATGCTTGGTTTTGTTTTTTTTTCCACTCCGAATGATTCCCCCATAAAAATTTAAATCAATTCTTCTTAGAGCTCTCTATTTGAGTACATGCTTCTCTCTCTGTATACTTATTTTCTCAGTTTTTGATGCTCATTAGATTAAATGCATCATGTCATAAAGATGAAGTCCCCTCATCTGACTGTCAAATGTAACAATATAAACACTTTGTTCATTCAAACAATGCATAAAGGGGTGCAGACTATTTTTTTCTTCTTTTCTTTTTGTTTTAATATTAAGAGCTGGTCCTCTTAACATATATTCTCCACCATTTATTAATGATGCAGAAATAATTCAAATTAATATTAGATTATATAAATCACATGTTCATCAAAGAAAAACAAGACTCTTTAAGTGATGGAGAAAAGTAATATCTAAGGAACAATTTCCCCACATGATTATTATCACAGTGGGTAGGAGGTTCTGCCCTTGCGTCTGATAATCTGATCCATTGCTGGAACCCACAGTAGAAGAAGATAATGGCCTATTGGAATTTCCCTCTAGTTTGCACATGTGAGATGGCATGCATGCATCCACACACATTCTCTCTCACGAACATAATACTCACATGGTCACCCACTAACAATGAAAAGTGCAAATTATAGAAAAAATAGAATGAATTATATTTACTGTTTGTGATTAAGTAAAGAGAGGGAGACGAAGAGAGAATCCCTGAAAACTAACCAAAATATGTTTTTAACATTCTTGAATTACCTTCTTGACTTAGGATTTCAATTCTTGGGAAAAAAATCAGACTGTCATAGGGTTATTTCATAAAGTACAGCTAAAGGAAAGATAGTAATGTCAGGCTGGAGAAGTAAAATGCAGGAGAAAAACTCTAAGAACAGAACTGTAGACACACCTACCTTAAGTGTTGTGGGCAGGCACAGTGTTTGGAACATGAGATTTATATTCTGTTTCCTTATAGTTTTCTGATTGTTATCTAGGTGGCAGTAACAGTGTTTCGATGGTGGCCACATGCATTTTATTTGATTATAGACAAGGGAAACATTTGCAGATGGTTCTAGCCTAAGCTAAGCCTATTTAAATAGAGGTGCAGGGTAGTCTGTCTACTGTGAGTGACAGAGCCCACAAGCATCTCTGAATTTACCTGTTGTGTAATGCACATCTAATGACTGTATGCAATTTCTCTTCCATATTTGTGTATCTGCCCTTGCGTTCAGAAGAAATCTGATCATGATTGAAGAATATTTTGTAAATATGGATCACAAAACCATGGAATAAATAAGACTAAATTGGATTAGTTTCTCATGCCTAAAACTTACTACTTATGGCACATTCTTCCCATTATTTTAGAGTTTGATGTCCCCATTGCATCCTAAGTCAGGGGAGAAAACAACAATGATATTTTTGAGTATTAGGAAATAGGGAAATAACATTTGAAAAGCAGATTATAGATTCTCAATGGGAGTTCTGTGTTCTCTATATCTTTAATAAGGCACTTAACATCTCAGAATTATTTACCTTTATTTAATTAACTTTTATTTAAAATATCAGTTTCAGTGATTACTTAAAGAAATTAGATATAATCAGGAATAGTAGTTGGCACTATAACTATCTATATAGTCTGGGTTTTAGTGAAGAAATTACCAGTGTGTAGCTCTTTGATTCAGTATGTCCTGTGCTACTGAAACCCTATGCAGGTGACAGAACTTCCTTAGCTTCGGGTGTAATTGAGAGTACCAAGCTTTTTAATGGCAAACTTGATAAATGCACTGCAGGGGCTCAGTTCTCAGACACAAAGCAACTTAAAAATACAGCATTCTAATTCCCTGTGTGGGTGAACTGACTCTAGCCCAGCATTGATTTAGAAGAACAAACAAATGACATTTTTTCTGGGTTTAAGTTAGAAGAGTTGAAAATATTACTTGAATTGTGAGACTAAAAAAGACAGATGAGTGAGAAACAAATTAGAGCAAACATATTTTTATGAGTGTTGTTGTGATGCTAAGTCTTCCTTGATAACTTGAATGGACTTAGAAGCATTGGAAACACACTAATGTGTGTGTCTATCAGGATATTTTGAGGAAGATTTTCCTGAGGAGGGAAGTGTTACTATGCATATGGGTAGGTAGCTTGGGGTTCAGGACTGAACACAAAAGAGAAATCAGCTGAGTGCAAACATTCAACTCTTTCTTGGAAGTGGATCTGCTATAATCAGCTGCCTCAAAATCTTGTTGTGTGGCTTCCCTATCATGATGGATTTTACCTCTGATCTGAGAGTCTCCATAAATCTTCCATTGTCACAAAAAGAATGGTAACTAATAAAGCATCATGAACTTCCAAAGTGGGTTTTAGGAAGTATTTCAGCTCTATTCATGGTATAGAGTGTGTGGTGACTTCCAAAACTGCAAAGTTAAATTACTTAAGCAGACAAGATGTGATGTAGAAAGGTAGTGTTTGAAAACTTTTTTTCTATTGAATATGACATATTTCACTGGAGTTTTTTTTGTAGTCCACTGTGTAAAATGGAAAAAGTTAGTTTAATTTCAGTTTTATTATTCATGTCTGACCCATAAACAAAATTTAAATAGTTATTTGTATATATTTCTACTCTGTCTTTTTGCTTCATCTTCCTCTCATTTCCTTATTTTCCTTTTTATTTCCTTTCTTTTTATTTATATTTTATTAACTTTATACTCTTGAAACATATGTGTAAATTTCATTATGATGGTGGTATATATACATGTTTAATGTAGTTTGATAGTATCTATGCAAATCCATTTTTGTCTTCCCCATACACACTTAACCCTTTCCCTTTCCAAATAATTCCTTTTCTTCCATTATTGTCTTTCTTCCCTCTCGTCCTTTTGTTCTTCTATCCCTATCTTCCTTCTTATTGTCTTTCCTTCCTTCTTCCCTACTTTCCTTCCTTTCTTTCTTTTACTTCCTTCATTCCTTCCTCCTTTCTTTTCTTTATCCCTTCTTTCCTTTTTTGTGGAGGCCCAAAAATGTGAGCCTATTTCTACCTGGACCAAAGGTCAGAGAGTTCAAACTTCTATTACTTCAAGGTTATTGTCTGTTTCTACCTCAAGAAAAGGTCCCACCTAGATTTAGATCAGAGAGTCCTTTTCTCTCAAGGTTACTGTCAACAGGTGTGGCTTGTAGTAAGGCCTTGTATTTGAGGAATAGGGGAGTATATCTGTTTCTACCCCAAACAAAAATCTAAGGTTCCAACTAAATTTCTACTCCCTTACAGAGATTACAATGATTACATTCAGGGAGTGGTTTGCCTACAGAATGTTTTGGTCTAGGGTGTGAGCATGACTTGTTTTGTTCTAGCAACAGAATGGTTAACTATGAATGTATCCCACAACCTTTAACTGGTATGTTCATGTCCTTGTATTATGTTAATGCAGCTTTTATTTTACTCCTACTTTTTGGGGTTGGGGTATTTTAAAACAATTGGAAATTAAAAATGGGCCATTTCAGTATTCATTGGAACTCCCTTTTGATAGTATCCTATGTTTTTTGTTTTACTATTTTCACTCACATCTATGCATTCTTTATGACAACTCTTCTAATCCCCATGCCCCTACCCTGGTAAGTGGTATTTTTGATGAAGCTTGTCTCTGACACTTCATTCTTCCTGTCTTTCTTTCCTTCCTTCCTTTCTTTCTTTCCTTTACTTCTTTCCTCCTTTTCTTCCTCCCTCCTTCCCTCTCTCCCTCCCTTCTTCCCTTCTTTCCTTTCTTTCTTCCTTCCTTCCTTCCTCCCTGGTTGCCTACATAGTATTTCTAGAGTTAAAGAGAGGGGTTGTGGTGAGGGATTATTTACTAGAGCATAGACTTCTTTCCAGGCTATATCATTCAAGAAAATCTCTCTCCCTTCCATCAACCATTAATACATGGAAATCCTCAGGGAGAATGAGATCTTATGTTTTCTTCTCAGCTACCTGACTCTAATGTTAGTGGGGACCATCTATGGCAGATCTTATGCTAATAACCAGAGCTGGTATGGTCCAATAGAGCAAAAGCCATGCCATGCCAGGAAGAAAACATTCCATAATACTCTGCTCTTCTTCCAATGCTGAAATCATTTACAGCATCTCTTCTTTGATGTTTTTGTAGCTTTGGCCGTGATATAGATTTCCCCATAGGACTCATGATTCAACTCAGTTATTAGTACTTGAATAATTGCAAGTTTCTTTAGAAACCACCAAGATTTTCTGATGACACTTGACAACTGCATTGATCTGTGTGCATAAATACCAATATTAGAAGGCAGTTTGGTAGGCACATAATTTCTACTTATTAAAACATAAAGCTTTTCTAGCCATGGGCTTTTGGCCAAGTTGATTGTACTCTTAAATGTTTTGATACATCATCTCACTATGCCTAGATTTTGTCTAGTTTTTAACCTCAAACTCATAATCCTTCCTCTTCCACAGATTTGTTATTAGAAAGACATAATGAAAATCACAATGGATAACTGTCCTTCTTTGCTTTTCCATCCCATTCTACTGACTGCAGCATGGTGACAATGTTTAAGTTTTATTTATTTATTTATTTGTACTTATGCACACACACACCTGAAAAAATTATTGAAGGTTTATGTTATGTTTTACTTTTTTTTGGGGGGGGGGCTCACAATTTCAGTTTCAGAAAGCATAATTCCTTATCTCTGGGCACATAGTGAAGCAGTATGTTAGTGAAGGCATAGTGAAACAGTAATTGTACACAACTGGTGCAGGACAATTGTATTATGTTTCAAATAAACACTGATTGGCCAGTAGCCATGCAGGAAGTATAGGCAGGGCAATGTGAACATTAATATTTTGGGAAGAAGGAAGCTTGCTCCACAGTCCTGTACAGACACTGAAGAAGCAGGACGTGACCTGCCCCGCTAAAAATGGTACTGAGTCATGTGGCTAACATAGATAAGAATAATGGGTTATGTAAGTTATAAGAGTTAATAAGAAGCTTGTGCTAATGGGCCAATCAGTCTTATAACTTATGTAGACCTTCTATGTGATTATTTGGAACCTAACAACTGTGGGAACTGGGCAGGAGGAAGGAACCCCAAAAAGTAGGCCCATATGTTACACACACTTATTTAACTCACTTTATAGCAGATAAGGGTCAGAGAGAGATAGTGATAGAGATAATGTCTATTTGTCTATCTATCTTTCTATACATATATCTTCTTTCTGTCTATCATCTATCTATCTATCTATCTATCTATCTATCTATCTATCTATTATCTAACATCTATCATCTATCTATACGTATACATACATATATGTATATATCTATCATCTATATGTATATGTATAGATAGATGATTGAGAGTGAGACGATAAATAATAGATAGATACATCCATATATAGATTGGTAGGTACATAGATAGATAGGGACAGTCAATATTAAAGAACTTTATCCTTTCCTACTTTTATTCCACTCTTCTACCAAGATCTCTAGTTTATCTAATATTGTTGACTAGGTTAGGTTGGGTCTTTCATCCTTATCAATATCCTAGGTAGATATTTCCCAAACTAATTGAGAACCAAAAATAATTACCACAGACATATGTATGAGTGTATGTGTGTCTTTTTTTTTCCCAAGAAGAGTCACCAGCAGGTTGAGATGCATTGAATACAGTCAGCTGGGACAAAGTAAAAATATGATCACTGAATAAGCTACAGGGGTTCAGTTGGGGAATAACAAAAGTGGTATAGACAGGAGAAAATATAGGACAGCACTGTAACATAATGCTGGCATGCTTGCCAATTTAACTAAAAAGATTGGATCATTGTGATGGGGGAGGGTCATCTGTCTATGTGTTACTTTCATTGGTTAATAAAGAAACTGCCTTGGCCCTTTGATAGGACAGAAAATTAGGTAGGCGGAGTAGACAGAACAGAATGCTGGGAGGAAGAAGGCAGTTGCCACGATTCTTTGACCCAAGATGGATGTAGGCTAGAATCTTTCCCAGTAAGCCACCACCTTGTGGTGATACACACATTAATAGAAATGGGTTAATCAAAATATGAGAGTTAGCCAAGAAGATGCTAGATATAATGGGCCAGGCAGTATGTAAAAGAATACACTTTCCATGTAATTATTTCAGGTAAAGCTAGCTCCTATCACTACATCATTGCTTTTAATTAATTAACTTTGAAGTGTACTCATATCAAGTGATGCTTGTCACAGCGCCTCACTGTTTATTGTAAAAGAAGCTGAGGCTTGAAAATATATACACTCTACTTCCCTTTGATAATTTCCACAGTTGCCCTAACAGTAACTTAGCCAACCTACTGGAAGAACCTCACAAACATGTATACACAATTTGGTTTATAACATCTTTATCTATCCTAGACAGACTGAAGGCCAGGTGTCAAACTAATTCATGGTAGATGTGTGAGAGAGTCACTCATGATAAGTTGGGCATGGTCTTCATGTCCTTCATGCCCATACACTCATAATCAATTGTGTTATACCACTAAGCCTTTAGATGTTATACAGCACAACAATATGTAACTGAAAATTCCAGTGGTTTTAGTTTCTTTTTTATTGAAAATAGATTTTTCTCTCATAGAGTACATCCCAATCACAGTTTCTCATATCTTCCCTCTTCTAATTCTCCCCCTACCTCCCTTCTTCCACAGATACAATCCCCCTCTGTTTTCTTTCAGAAAAGAGCAGGCCTCCAATGGATGACAGTCTAACAGGATAAAACAAGTTAAATAAGACAGGGGAGAAGTCCTCATTCTGAAGCTGGACAGGGCAATCCAACAGAAAGAAAAGAGTCTAAATAGAAGCCAAAAGAGTCAGAGATACGGAACAACATGCACACAGAAAATCTGGTACAGACCCTTGCAGGGTCTGTGCTTGCTGCTTCAGTTCTTTAAGCCCATATTCCACTGCTAATCTCTCACAATCAAGAAAACAGGGTGTCACTCTTTAGAGAGGATCTCTTGTCAGTTGGAAGAGTCTAGGCTTGCTTGTTGTCTTAGTGAGGTTCCCCACTGAAAATATAATCTTGCCTTCTGATTGGTTGTTTATTCCTCCAGATTTCTTCTTGTGTATGTAGATTTCAAAATCCTTTGTGCATACATGATTAGGCAGCTAGCAGAGGATTAGTTAATAAAAATGAGTTTAATAGATGACTGATATCACAGCCATTTAAAATTAACAATATTGATTTAGAAATGGACAAATGGAAAAAAGAAACTAGAAACGCAAAGCGAAGCAGCAAGACAGGGTGCATTCAAGTAAATGAGAAGCAATATTTAAAGATAAAAGCACTATATATCATTACTGAAAAGACAAATAAAACTTTTAGTGCATTAATGCATTGACATTGGATTGAACAGCACTGTGGTCACTAGTAACCTTGAATAGAAAAAGTATAAAATGGCAGAACTGTGTCCATTCAGATTGCTGAGAAAATCATCAGTGTTTGCTTTTTTCTTTTTAATTGAAAATACTTGCCTCTATGAGTGCACTGAATTAATTAGAAATTTGTTTCCTGTGATCAGTCAGATGCTGTAAACGTGAATTAATTAGAAAAGAGTGAACCGATACATGAAAAAGAAAAAAAATATTTAAATATGCATGACAACATCTAGTGATGCAATGTGTAGCCAGCCTTGCCAAGGCAACCATATCAAAAACTCTCACGTTCAGAATTCATCCACTTTCTCTCAACTCTAACCTGATTACAAGGGATTTTGTTGTTGGGAGGAATAATGAATGTACCATAGTTTAATAGCACTAAGACAAATTGGAGTTAAGTAGCTTCTCTGTTCTGTAGAGGGCAATAGCAACATTGTATACTCGACAGCTACTGCCTCTAGAGGCATGGCTTTTCCTCTAATTTCTTAGCGAGGACAGTGAGGAAGAGTTTCATGACAAAAGTGGCAGTCATTAGACTGTGTAAACAAAGTGATAAAAATAGGTGATATCTTAGGTTTATTTTGTGGTATACTGATTATAAAAGTCTTCATTTCCAGTGTCAGGTTAACTATGTATCGCCAGAGAAAATACTAACTTTCTACTTTCCAATGACTGATACTGAATTTAAAAACATAGAAATGAGATAACATTAAGTACACTTTAGACTTAATTTTGTCGCTTAGAATGGCTTTTATGTAGGTTAATTTTGATTGACAAATTGTTTGGATAACTAAGAGATTCATTAAGCCTGCCTCTGCTGATATGTAAGAAGAATTTCCAGGAATTATTGGGCAGACAACTAACCATAAATGTGGTTGTTACCACCCCACAGGCAGCGGGAAATACTGACGTAAGCTGCTTTGCTTTGACAAACTCTTCCCTCATTATAGATTGATACCCCTAGAGGCTAAGAGCAAAAATAAACCTTCACTCCTTTAATATGATCTTATTCCATCAAAGCAAATCTCACTTCTTTAATTTCAATTATTTTTCTGTCAAAGTACAGGAAGAGAAACAATGTTTAAACTAAATTCTAGGCAGTTCTTGGAGTATTTACAAAAAACAACTTGCATGTGGAAACACAAAGTCTTCAAGAAACAGGTTCCCTTATAGTCTACTCTAATAAGTGATGAAATTACCCTAATGAGTAGCAGTATAAAATGCAGATGTAGGAAACACATTTCAGTAGCAGCATGTATGGCATAAGATTAAAACAATTGTATAAATACTTATAGACTTTCACTGGTTCACATGTGTGTGTGTGTGTGTGTGTGTGTGTGTGTGTGTGTGTATGTACTTGCACCATAGACATTGTGGAGGAGATAGGAAAACTTTCCTGATTGGTACTTTCTTTCTAATATAGGTTTGGGGATGAAATGCAGTATTTTACTCTTAGCATCAAGTACCCTTTTCCTTAGGCTGTCTTGCTGACCCCTCTCTGATATATTTTATTCATTCTGACTTATTAACTGTCTTTAGTGAACCCTAATTTTTACAGAGCTGTCAATGCTTGGAAATCTCACAAGCAAAATATTCTTTATTGTTGAGTTCAAATAAACCCCTGAACAAAACTGCACATTGAATAGGTATAGATTTTTAAATCAAATTGGCTTTATTATTTCTATTCTCTAAAACAGAAATACTTGGGGTGACAGAGATGATGCAGTGTCTAGGAGTATATACTATTCTTGCAGATGACTCTACTTAAGTTCCAAGCACCCATGTTGGGAAACTCACAACTTCTGTAATTCTGCTCCAGGAAGATCTAGTACTCTATGATATCTTCTTCGATGGACATGGATAATCAAATGCCACATACACATTTATTAAAATCTAAAATAGATCTTTAAATTAAAATTAATTAAGAACTATTAAATATTTATTTGAAATTTAATACTACAATTAATTATTCTAAAACATTGAAGTGCTTAAAATTCCATTGTTTTGTTGACTAAGGAATGGTTGAGTGAATATTATAATTCAGTATACATTTTATTAAGCTTTGAAAACATTATTATAAAATTAACACACAAAGTAATAATGGAGCAAAACTTGTGAAAATCCCATATGTCTCAAAGACTTGAACACAAAACAGAATACCCTCCAACAACTTAGATGTCCTTCAGCCTAAGAATGATGAAGAAAATATGGCACATTGACACAACAGAGGTTGAAGGCAACTTTGTATTTGGGTTTGTGGGTGTCCTTATCCCACCACCGATGGGAAATTCTTCTCCATATGCTATGAATACCATTGGTTAGTAAAAAAAATCTGCCTTGGCCTGTGATAGGATAGAGTAGAGCTAGGTGGGGAAAACTAAACAGAATGCTGAGAGAAAGAAGGCAGTGTCAGTAGACACGATTTAACCCCAGGGGAAACAGATGCTTAGTACAGAACTTTACTGGTAAACCACAGCCACATGGTGATACACAGATTAATGGAGATGGGCTAGTTTAGGATATAAGAGTTAGCCAGAAATACAATAAAGCTATTGGCTATTATTATTTTTGCAAATAATATGGTTTTTGTGTGATTATTCTGGGACTGAGCAGCTTTCTTGGTTACAGAAGATAGCTGCATCAAGTTTTGTGTCTCCCATTACTAGGAGTCTTTGCTAGGGTTACTCTCATAGATTCCATGACGTTTCCATTGTACTAGGTTTTCATCTCACCCCTGAACTGCCTCACAGTTCCAGTCATTTCTCCCAGTATTTTCTCCCTGTTTCTCCTACCTTTTTCTTCCTGTTCTCAGCCTCACCCTCCCTCAGTTCCATCTGAGAAATCTATTCTATTTCCCTTTCCCAGGGAAGCCCTCCGTGTTACTTAGACTGTCAGAGTCTGTGGATCACATCGTGATTATCTTTTACTTATCAGCTAATATCCACTTATAAGCACATGCAAACCATATGTTTCTTTCTTGGTCTGGGTTACTTCACTCATTGATGTGGGATGCCCTTCTGTATATGTGCTGTTTTTATTGGCTGATGAATGAAGCTGTTTCAACCAATGGCTTAGCAGAGTAAAATCAGGCAGGAAATATGAACAGAGATGTATATAGAGAGTAGGTGAAGTCATAAAGATGCCATGTAGCTGCCAAAAGAGACAGATGCTGTACCCTTACCAGTAAGCCACAGTCAATGCCAATATATAGATGAATAAAAATTACTTAAAAATATAGGAGTTAGTTAATAAGAAGCATGAACTAATAGGCCAAGCAGTGTTGTAATTAATATAGTTTCTGTGTGATTATTAGGGTCCAGGTGGCAGGGCATGGAAGCACAATCTCCACCTATAAATCCGATTTTTTTTTTTACTAGTTGCCTCCATTTGCCTGAAAATTTCATGATGTCATTGTTTTAACATCTGGGACTATTCCTTTATATTCGAGTCTCCATGACATGTGGGATTTTAAAGGACCCCATCTATAAATTTCCTTAGAATTCCAGAAGAAACATTGAATCTGGAATTTATAATAATGCAGGAACTTTTATGGTAATTTAAGCTCACAAAAATGGACTAAACACACTTCTTATTTTGAGATGGATATGAGCCATTTAAGGGGTCAGGAATAAAGTTGTACTTTGAACATGATGCTTTGTATGTCAGTTTGACAAGGTATAGAATTCTGTTAAATGTGATTTCTAAATTAATAGAATGAGGAAACACATGATCAAGGACATTTGTTTTGGGGTATATTTGCTGGATTTCTTTATTAACCCATTTTAGCTTCTTGACGCAGCATGACTTCTCTCTCTCTCTCTCTCTCTCTCTCTCTCTCTCTTTTTGAGAGAGGCTTTCTTTGTGTATCTCTGAGTGTGTTGAAACTTTCTTTGTAGACCAGGCTGGCCTTAAAGTCACAGAGATCTGTTTGCCTCTGCCTCCCTGAGCACTGGGCTTAAAATCTTTAACCCAGATATAGCTTTATTGATTCTGTGGGAATTTCACACCAGTCATCCCAATCACACTTATTTCTTAGTCCTTCTGATTCTTCCCTTCACCACTGTAGTGTTGTAGTTCTCCCCCAAGGAAAACTAAAAAGGAAATAATAACAATTAAGTTAATAAAATTAAAATAAAAATACAAATAAAATATTGATTAAAAACCAAACAAATGAGATGCTCATCTATGCCTGCCTGCCACAATGGATAATTATCTCTGAATGACACTTTGCATGTAGCTACATAAATATTTCCTTCCTTTTTTATAAGAGATTTTTATCTCATCAATTAAAAATTAAACTAATACCGACTCATACTGAGGAGTATATATCATAGAATATTTTAAGATACCTGGTATCATTATTTTTCACAAAACTACAAATGAAAATCACAAAGATGTGTCACATGAATATTCATTTCAGTGCTTAAAATATAAAGTGCTAATAAGTGGGAAAATACAGGGGTAAGTGCATTGTACAGTCATGTGTTGCTAGAAGAACTGTAAATTGGTGCATTGTCTGTGGAAAACAGTAGACAGTTCCTTAAGTTAAACACACACGTGTTGAACTAAAGTTCTGTTATAGCACAAGGAAGGTCTGAAAATGATGAAACTCTGTGCCCTGCATCAATGAACATATAATTACTGAATGTATAACTTAGCTATCTCTCACATATTTGCAGTATTGTAGTAACGTGATATTTGGTTAAAATAAATGCTGTATTTAATAGTTTTAAATACTTTGCCTTTATTTTATAGCAGATGAGTATTTCTTAGTCTGTGATCTACCAAAAGCTGATCACATTGCCGTGGTGTCATTAATTAACTGATTTCTTCCCTTAGGGCAAAATAAATCTTCTGGTAAGGATAAACTGTAGTAACTTCAATGACCTCTCCACCCTTGAGTTTAGGAAATAATTAAAGCTCTATAATGAAAACTTACACTCTACTGCAGTTCAATATGATGGTTGCAGTTCAAGCATCACCTCACTCTCCTGGGAATCATTCTTTCTATGAAAAATGAACTACTAAGTTAATTAAAGACACAGGCAAGAATATATGTTAGTATAATAAGTATAATTAGACTTATTGGCATCAGGCATGTAAAGAAGATAAACAACAAAAGTTATTGTTTTTTGAAATCTTACTATGTGAAGGCTACTATCACATGTATTTTATAAATATGTATTTATTTTATTTTAGTTCATGATGTAGGAAAACATGCTTGTCTTTAAATTACAATGACAAAGCTAATGGTGGAGGATGTTGTACAACATATATGATGGCATGTATTTAATACATGGGAAACTATAAGATACAGATGTATGCTTGTAGCATAGCTAAAAATACACATTTTAAACTTTTCTATTACTTTCACCATTTACTTATCTAATATATGAATGTATATGAAGTGTGAGGCAGTACATTATATCATAAGGGTTCAACACTGGAACACAACAGAGACAGTTTTGGTGCATTCACAGCCAACTTTAGAAGGCAGATATTACCCATGCCATAGTTCACATAGAGGACGATTATTTGCAATAACATTTGCAAAAGCAAACAGCAGTCATTATGGACACAAGTTGTAGATTCAAAGGTGTTCTGCTTGGTTGTGGATAACAAGAGAAATTTACCTTAGGAATAGGCTGTAGGGGATGAATAGCTATAGATTAGGTAGATACAGGATAATCAGACATGAATCCATATAAAGAATATCTAGGCATGATTCAAAAATATTACCTAAAAGCTCATCATACCTCAGGACTCTATGACACATGAGTTGGTCTGAAACAGCCAAAATAGCAAACAAACAAACAAATAGAAAGCAGCAAAAGGGGAAATGATGGCTGATTGTTAAGGACTGTGGACCCCCAGACTCCTGAGTTTCCTATGACCCTCTGCCTGCTGGAGTAAACAACTTGTTTTCCTATGCTTGCAACTGCTCTGAGCAAACAATTTGTTTTCCTGTGCTTACAGCTTCTCTGAGCACACGACCCTCAGGAGTTCCTGAGGAAAGGGGGGTGGTTTCTGGTGGGCTTGTAGCTGAGAGTTAGGGTGTGGCCATTAGTCAAGGAGACTCTATATAAGCTGCCCTGGAACATAAGGAAGGGGTATTCTTGGGGCATTCTTGGCTGTCTGTGTGTGTGTGTTTCAATCTCCAGCCTCTTGCCAGACTTGTGAACCGTAGTGCATAGAGCAGGCATTGAGCTACAGCTGATGTGGCCAGACAGGACAGATGGAATGTTGTGGTGATTTGAACATTGTATTAAGCATTTAACATTTTTGTCATAAGAACATGTGAAGTTGCCTGAGATTTATGAAGTAGGGTTAAGCACATGATTAATATGGCTGCACTGTGAAGACCTTTTAAAGCAAGAAGAGTTTGAAGAATGTTTCAGTGTTATAGTTGAGAGATGATGAGTCCTTGGACTAGAAAAGAGAAAATGGAGCATGAGAAAGTAAATTGAATAAAGACATATTTAAGGTATAAAATTAAAAAAGATCCTGGTGATTGATAGACTAGTATGATAAAGACATGAGATATTGATGATATCTGCCAGGTTTTGCAGGAGAAGCATAAAGAAAGGTGGTATCATTCACTAAGAAGCAGAACTTAAAAAGATGATACTTGTCACAAACCAGGACAAGGTTTGGGCATAGTCCAATTCCATAACATTATATGGAATGTATGACACACCCATAGTACAATGTCAAGGTGGCAATTGGAAACTATAAGTTAAAATGATAGATTTTGAACTATAGATACCTGATACCCATGTTCTTGGATGTGTATTACTATGTATTGAAAAAAGAGCATGTTAATTTTTTCTTCTTTAAAATTAATTCTCTCATACAATACATTCCAACCACGTGATCCCCTCCTTCCACTTCTCCAGGTTCAGCCCACCTTCCCTCTCCCCAAGACCCCTTCCTCCATTCTTTTCCTTCAGGAAAAAGCAGATCTCCCAGGGGGTACCAACCAAGCACGACATAACAACACTAAATAAGACTAGTCACAAACCTTCATATAAAGGCTAAATGAGGCAACTTAGTAGAAAGAAAGGGGTCATAAGAGCAAGTAAAAGATTCAAAGATGCTCCATAACCCAAGCTAAATAACTACAACACATTTGAGGAGAACCTAACACCGGCTAATTCAGGCTATGTGGTTGTCAATTCAGTCTCTGTGAGCCCCTGTGAACCCTGCTTACTTGATTAGGCAGGCAGTGTTCTCCTGGTGTTCTTGACCCTCTGGTCCCTAAAGTTCTTCTTCCTTCTCTTCAGAGGGGCTCTCTGAGTTCTGCCTAATGTTTGGTTGTAGGTCTCTTCATTTCTTCTCATCATTTGTTAGAGGAAGTTTCTCTGATGATATTTGGGTAGGCACCAATCTTTGACTAAAGCAGAATATCAGCAGGAATCATTCCATTGACATATTTTTTTGCTAGTCATGTTTAGTTCTTTCCTAGGACTCTGGGATATCCAGTCTTTGGGTCCTGGCCTTCTGGGCAGTGTCAGGAGCATGCTCTCTTTCATGGCATTGGTCTCACGCTGGACCAGTCATTTGTTGGTTTCTTCCATGAGTTCAGTGCCATCTTTACCCCAGCACAGCTTGCAGGCAGGACAAATTGTAGGTTAAAAGTTTTGTGGCTGGGTTGGTGTCATATTGCCATCACTGGAAGTCTTGCCTGGTTTCAGAAGATGGCCAATTCCAGCTCGACCTCCCACATTACTAGAAGTCTTTTCTAGGATCACCCTCTCAGATTCCAGGGAATTTACATTGCTCTATGTTTCTACTTCACCTCTGAAATGCACTCAGTTCCAGTCATCTCTCTCAGTACTTTCTCCCCACATCTTTCCAACTCAACCTAATTCCTCCTGTTCCCATCCCCACCTGTACCTATCCATTCATGGAAGCTATTATTTTTCTTTTACCTGGGCATACACCCAGCTTTTCTGGTTATTGAGCTTCTCTGAGTCTATGGATTGTAGGATAATTATCCTTTTTTTACAGCTAACATCCACATAAAAGTGAGTAAGTACCATGTTTGTTTTTCTGGTCCTGGAATACCTCATTCAAGATGATTTTTTTCTAGTTATATCCATTTGCTTGCAAATTTCATGATGTCATTTGTTTAATAGCTGAGTAATACTCCATTATGTAATATACCACATTTTCTTTATTAATTCTTTATTGGGGGACATCTAGGTTGTTTCCAGATTTTGGCTATTATGAACAAAGTTTCTATGAACTGTTCCTGTGATATGATTGAGCAGCCTTTCGTCTTATGGCTAAGACTCAGTTATAACTGAGTCTTAAAGTAGACTGATTTCCAATTTTCTGAGAATCTCCCATATTGATTTCTAAAGTGATTGTGCAAGTTTGCACTCCCAACACAATGTAGTAGAGTTGTGGGAACTCATTTCTATTTAAGCAGTGATACTGGGTACTATGGGTATGGTCAGTTCTGGATATGTGAATTGATAAGAACTGAGGAGCGTGTAAGCAAGAGTGAGTGTTACAGCTCTGGATTTGCAAAGGTATCCTCACTTATCTGGGAGCCAGCCTATACCTAGAGCTGCAGAAGGACAATTCTGGAGGGTAGAGTCACAAGAGGACAGCTCTGTAGTCTGGGGCCACAATAGGACAGCTCAGGCCTGGATGGCAAGCTATCCTGACTTGACGAGATATACCTGAAGCTGGGGCACAGTGAACGATGGTCTCCCCACTGTATATAGCAACTCTGCTCCTCTCCTAGAGACAACTTCTACAACTGAGCTCTGCTCTGCTCCCTAATGGAACCTCCTAACAGAGGCATCTCCTTCTATGTATACCAAGATGTTATATCTTAGGCTACAATCTGCTAAAGGGGAAGCGCCTGCAGAAATGTGGCAATCTCTTTTGGCTCTTGTGAAAAGTTGCTACTTTTTTCTGTTCAGCCTTACTCAGCCCCCTTAAGGGCCTGGACAAGATTTTTTTCTGTCCAGTCCTTTGAGGGATGTCTTAGCAAGGTTCCTCTGTTCTATATCAGAGAATGAAGATCTTCACCCAAGACTCTTTGGAGAAAGAGATTTATTTGGGAAGGAATTCAGGAAATTGGCTGCTTCTGCCAGGGTGGGAAAGGACAAAAGCCCCAACTGAACTGGCTAGGGGGACTTATTTAGGGCTTCAGGGTAGAGTATTCCCAGGGAGAATATTTTATGTTCAGTGATTGGATAGCTTTCCTGCTCAGGGATTGGTTAGTTTAGGTGTAGCTGGTCAGGAGCAAAGTAGGCTCTAGTTTCAGGGCCAACTGTTCCTTTCACTGTTCCCCCTCCCCCTTTTAGCTCTAATTTTAGAATCAGTGTTAGGAATATTTCCTAACAGAGCCTCTCTGCTGGTGCAAAGAACTCCAATCAAACCAGTTTAGACCGAATCAAAAATATCCACATTTAATGACTGCTGCACTTTTGGGTGGCTGGGAGCATTGCGGGGGGGGGGGGGGGGGTGGTACAGAGGGAGAGCACATGCAATACCTAAAAATACAAGTTCCTTTTTTTCTGGTGTGAACCTAAATACCCTATGGGAGTGGTTCTGACCCTCCCCACGCTTGGCAGGCTGGGAGTTGGAGTACCAGTGCTTGGCAGGCTAGGAATTAGAGTCAAGACCAGGTCAATTCCCAGGCCAGGGGCTGGGGTGACACTTCCAACTCAATATTACATTTCAGACTCTTTAGATATAGGGCTGTTAGAGGGTTAGGGTCTCACTTTTGACCAAACATCCCAGAGTCCTTGGATATAGGGGTATCAGCTCAAGTCTGGCTACTTCCTGCAGGCATGGGGCAATGTGGGGGAGTGGAGCGCTGGGAGTTGGTGCACTCACGGTCAGTGAGAGGAGGGGCTGGAGCAGCATTCGGCTTGCTGCCATCCTGGAGTCCTCAGGCAGTTGCTTTGTGAGGGATGTGAGAAGATGGCTGGGAGAAAAAGATAATGTTATTATTGGCTCTATGAAATGGAGCTAGCAATGGGATGGGACACAATAGTAGATAAAACCAGATTTTACTTGGCAGGTATCCTTGATCCTGAAGAGTTGGTACCAATATAGTGAAGTCCCAGGAGCTGATGCAGGTCTTTGGCATTGTCTGGGGAGCGCTTTGTGGGTTGGTCTTGGCCCAGGCAGCAGGAGTGACCTGTAAAATATGCTTGAAACTGGCTGGGGTTAGAAAAAGGCCCTGGAGACTCTTAGTTTTTTTTTTTTTTCTTTTTTTCCAGACCTGATTTTTGATATAGCAGTAGAACTTTTCCAGGAACTTGTAAGAGAACTGGAACAGATTTACATCTTGGTGTTATATCAAAAGGCTATTGCATTAGGTTAAAAATTTTGAACCTTTTAGCTGAAACTTTGAAGATAAACCTGAAACCTGTTAGTCCTGGACTATGAAGTCTTCTAAAGAGGCATGCCTGTCTGTATTTTAGCAGGAAATTTTATTAAATGTCATGGATAAAGTAATAAGTTAAAAGTACCTTAAATTGTCAAATGCCATTAGACAGATCTGGGAGGGATAAGTGAACAAAAATGAGACAGCTTTTTAGCTATGCAGGCAACCCCACATCCTCTCCTTGGCCCTTGGAGAATGCCAGTCTTAGAAACGGTGCTTGCTGTTAGCTTCTGAGTATGAGAGAGAGGCCCAAAGATTTTTCCTGTGGGGGAAAGATTTTAGTCTACCTAGCTTAGTAGGTTGAGATCGATCCACGAAAGGTGTTCAGGAAGCTGAAGAGGTGAAAGGCCACTTTTGCTGTGTGGGTTGCTCTGCCAAACTCAAAGATAAGGCCTGGAGGTGGAAGGTCTTCTGTCTTCTTGGAGGAGCTAAAGGGTGCTCTGGAAGCTTGTGTGTCTGTGTTAGAGGCACTTTTTTTAAATGCCATACCCTAAGATCTATAACGGCATTTGAGAACTAGGTACCATTACCTGTTATTTAAACTGGGCAATTAAGCTAAATTTAGGCTTGTATTTTATCTGATAAGTTACAGTTACCTATGCTAGTAAATGTAAAAAGATTAATAGGTCAAGGAATCTTAAAATGAACACACATGCACACAGAAACATTTATAAAGTTATGCAGACATAATGTGGCCATATTATTTTAACAGACAGACAAATAAAGCACTTTTGGAAACCTGTGTAGGCAGGTGGCAAAAGCCAGAAACGCACAGAGGTGGTTCTATTAAGGACCAGAGTAGCAGACACTGCAAGAGGGAACAGAAACTTAAGGACTAAATATCCGTACAGTTTTAAAGTGGAACGACAGGGGAAAAATGGATCCCTTGTACAGAGAGTCAAACAGCTAGAGATGGGAGAGGGTCTAGAGTGATTTCAGCATAGGTTGCAGAAGCTAGGGAGAGTAGAAGGACCCAGGGCTGGGGCAGATATTTTAAAAATCCCAGAGTGAGAGAAAAAGTAAACAGCTGGGAGGGGAGGAAGGAGACCAGAGTGATCCAGGTAGAGGCAGCAGGGGCTGGCGAAGCATCGGGTGATGGCCTCCATTGTCCTCAGCTGGTGGAAAGGGAGTGGGATTTAGATCCCCAAATCTGGATCAGGACAGGAGCTGGCCATGGTTCTTGGCATGGAATTGAAGCCATGCGGCAAACCATGGGCTATGAATCAGTGGAAGAGAGGTGGAGGGAGAGGACAAACTATGGGCTACCAATCAGCAGAGGAGAGGCAGAAGGGGGCGGGACAAACGATGGGCTACCAATCAGCAGAGAAGGAGGGGGGCTCAGGAACATGCATCTAGAAACTTCGGGTTATGGACCTTAGCCCCAATTTAAAAAGATTTTTTGTAAAAGGCCACCTAAGGGCATTTGAATAATCTACTTGGAATTGTAAGGACCCGTTTTAAAAGTCTATGCCCAATAGGACTTAAATCTGTTTTGGTACATCCACTGAACAGAGCCCTTGAGTCAAAATGGGGGGTGTGAGAAATGAATGGGGGACATCTACCCACACCCAAGTCCCATCTCAGCAAAAGTCTGGCTTCTGCTGTGTGGATCAGGCTTCCAGCATGGTCCACGGCTTCAACGAAAGCCTGAAAAGCAAATGGGTCACCCCGGGGAACTTACAGGCATAGAGCAAAAGAAGGGAAAACGCATTAAGTCAGAAGCTCAGTCTGGTAAAGAACTTAAGGGATGAATGTTTTCCAGCACAGCGGCACTGTGCCCATGGGAAAAACAACAGACCCATCTTGGTGGGACCTTCAAGATGTTAGGAATATTTCCTAACCAAGCCTCTCTGCTGGCACAAAGAACTCTAATCAAACCAGATTAGACCAAATCAAAAATACCCATGTTTAATGAATACCATGCTCTCAGGTGGCTGGGAGCATGGCGGGGAGGGGAGGTAAAGACAAAAAAAAAAAAAAAAA
>NW_026067933.1:14269846-14284268 GCF_014885135.2 Alexandromys fortis
TAGCCACCAATCAGATTACAGGAGGCGGCCAGTTTAGGCACCCAGTCCAGTATCGCTAGGGGACATCCGAGTCATCCTTGTGGATTCCTGGAAATCTCCCTAACATCAGGTTTCCCTAGTGGAATAACGGCTCTCTCTATTGAGATATCTCTTTCCTTCTTCTCCCATCCGAATGCTTCCCACAGATGTGAGCCTGTTCTACCTTAACTGGAGGTCAGAGAATTTAAGCTTATTTTTGCTCTCTCGAAGTTGTTGATGACAGGTGTGGCTACAAACAAGAAATTTTGCCCCAGGGTGTGGATAATTGTATTTTGGATGTAGAGGTGGATCCACACCACCTGGACCAAAGGTCAGAAAATTCAAGTCTATTCCTTATATCATGTTAATAAAATCTGTTGCCTATCCATCCCCTTTGGGAGTGAAGTATTTAAGCATGTGGAAAATAAATAAGGCAAATTCAGTATCCACCGAAGTTCCCTCTTGATGCTGTTCTGTGTTTCTGTCTCTTATTTCTCTTTTATCTCTGTTCCTTGTGCTTAATAATTCTAATCCTCACACTCCTAATCTGGAATGTATGAGTTTTGCCAAAGCTGGTTTTTGATGCCTCCCAGAACTTGATCATCCCATTCCCTGATGTTCTCATCTTCCATCCCCTCCCCTCTCCTCCCTCCCCATCCCCAGT
Organism: Alexandromys fortis; assembly: GCF_014885135.2. Lineage (NCBI taxonomy): Eukaryota > Metazoa > Chordata > Mammalia > Rodentia > Cricetidae > Alexandromys > Alexandromys fortis. Next base: position 14,270,529 of record NW_026067933.1, read on the forward strand.
TTACACCCGGGAGATTTCATTTGTTTCCTCTTCCCAGGGTGATCCATGTGTCCCTCTTAACAAGGTCCTCATTGTTACCTAGCTTCTCTGAAGCTGTGGATCTGTCTTTTTGCTTCACATCTAATATCCATTTATGAGTGAGTACACACTGTGTTTGTCTTTCTGGGTCTGGGATACCTCACTCGGGATGATTTTTTTTTCCCTAGTTTCTGTTGTGATCCAGCTACCCTCACTCCCCCTTACTGACAGCAGAACTTCCTTGTGGTCTGTAATTGACAAGGATGTTTGTGTTCTTTCTGGCTGGTGGGTCTCCACAGAAAGAGTATAGAAGGTTGCTGGGCAAAATAAAGGTTGCTGTTCTTCCACCTGAAAAGAAGCCTCCGTGTCTCAATCCCGGCACCCCCACCACCACCACCACCAGTCTTGGCTATCCAGGCTGCGCAGACTGCAGCAGTTTCATCCATTTTCCTACAAATTTCATGATGTCATTATTTTTTACAGCTGATTAATTCTCTGTTGGGTAAATATATGGCGTTTTCTTTATTCTTTCTTCAGTTAAGGGGTATTGAAGTTGTCCCAGCTATTAGAAATATTGCTGCTATGAATATAGTTGAGCATGTGTCCTTGTGGTATCCTTTGGGTATATGCCCAAGAGAGGTATCACTGGGTCTTGAGGTAGATTGATTCCAAATTTTCTGAGAAGATACCATATTGATTTCTAAAGTGGCTGTATAAGTTTGCACTCCCACCAGCAGTATTCCCCTTATACCACATCCTTTTCATCATGGGGCTGTCATCAGTGGTTTTGATCCCATCCGTTCTGACAGGTGTAAGATGGCATCTCAGAGCCATTTTGATTTGCATTTTCCTGATGACTAGGGATATTGAATAATTGCTTAAATGTCTTTCAGCCAGTTGAGATTCTTCTGTTGAGAATTCTCTGTTTAGATCTGTACCCCATTTTTAGTTGGATTATTTGGTATTTTAATGTCTAGTTCCTTGAGCTCATTATATATTTTGAATACTAGCCCTCTGTCCGACATGGAGTTGGTAAAAATCTTTTCTCTTTCTGTAGGTTTATATTATTTCCTTTTGATGGTGTCTTTTGCCTTACAGAACCCTTTAAGTCTCATGAGGTTCCATTTATTAATTGTTTATATTATTGCCTGTATCTTTAGTGTCCTGCTCAGCAAGTTATCTCCTGTGCCAATTCATTCAAGGCTAATCCCCACTTTGTTTTCTATTAGGTTAAGCTTATCTTGTTTAACATTGAGGTCTTTGATCTACTTGGACTTGAGTTTTCTGCAAAGTGATAGACATGTATCTTTCATATTATTCTACATAAAGACATCCAGTTAGATCAGCACTATTTGTTAAAGATGCTCTTTTGTTCCAGTGTGTATTTCTGGTTTCTTTATAAAAAGAAATCAGTTATCAATAGGTGTGTGGATTTATGCCTACATCTTAGATTTGATTCTACTGATCAACCTTTCTGTTTTATGTCAATGCCTTGCATTTTTTTTTTATTACTAAAGCTCTGTAGTGTAGCATGAAATCAGGGATGGTAAAATCTCTGGAAGTTCTTTTATTGTGTAGGATCATCTTAGTTATTCTGATTTTGTGTTTTGCTTTTCCATATGAAGTTGAGAATTTTTCTTTCAAGGTTTGTGAAGAATTGTGTGGGAATTTTGATGGGGAATTGCCTTGAATCTGTAGACTGCCTTTGTTAAGGTAGACATTTTTTTTTACCATGTTAATCCTATTGCTCCATGAGCATGCTATCTTCTCCAATTTCTTCTTTCAAAGTCTTGAGGTTATAGTCATACAAAACTTTATTTTGCTTGGTTAGAGTTAACCCAAAATATTTTATATTATTTGTGGCTGTTGGGCAGGGTGTTATTTCCATGATTTCTTTTTCAGCCATTTGTCATTTGTATATAGGAGGGATACTGTTTTATTTGAGTTAATCTTGTATCTAGGCACTGAAGATGTTGATCAACTGTAGGCATTCTCTGGTAGAATTTTTGGAGTTGCTTGTGTATATTAATTATCACATAATCTGTGAATAGAAATACTTTGACTTCTTTATTTCCAATTTGTTTCCCCTTGATCTCCTTTAGTAATCATATTGCTCTAGCTAGAACTTTAAGTACTATATTGCATAGGTGCGGAGAGAGTGGAAAGCATTGTCTTGTTTCTGGTCTTGGGGGACTTCCTTTCAGTTTCTTTCTATTTTATTTTAAGTTGGCTATTGGAAGTTATAAATTACCTTTATTGTGTTTAGGTATGTCTCTTGTATCCATAATCTTTCTAACACTTTTACTATGAAGGGGTGTTGGATTTCATCAAAGGCTTTTTCTTCATTTAATGAAAGAAGCACTTTTTTTTTCTCTCAATTCATTTATATGGTGGATTACATTGACAGATTTTCATATGTTGAACTACCCCTGAATTTCTAGGATGAAGCCTACTTTATCATGGCTGATGATTTTTCCTTTGATGAATATGAAGTATCCTTCTCTATCTTTTTTTATTCATTTTGGTTGGAAGTCTATATTATTAGATATTAAAATAGCTACACCAACTTCCTTCTTGAGTTCATTTGCTTGGAAAATATTTCCCCAACAATTTTCTCTGATATGTCTACTTTTTGAAGTTGAGGTGTGTTTCTTGTATGCAGCAGAAGTATAGATACTGTTTTTACACCCATTCTGTTAGCATATGTTTTATTATGGGGAATTTGAGTCCATTAAAATTGAAGGATATTAATGATAAATGCTTGCTAATTACTGTTATTTTATTTTTGTTATTGCTGTTTCTAGTAGTGCATGTGTATATCTGTGTATGTTTTTCTTCTTTTTGTTTTGCTGGTATAAGATTATTTATTGCCTCTATTTTTATTGGTGATGTGTGTACTTTTCTTCTTTAGATTTGATTTTTCTCTTCTAGTACCTTTTATATGATTTTATTTGTAGATTTGTTATTGTGTAAATTTTATTTTGTCATGGAATATATTGTTTTCTTCATTTATGGTGATTGAAAGTTTTGCTGGGAATAGTAGTCTGGCAAGTCCCCCTCCCTCGTCAGCCCAAAGAGCAATCAGGGTTCCCTGCCCTGTGGGAAGTCCAAAGACCACCCGCCTCCATCCAGGTCTAATAAGGTGAGCATCCAAACTGCCTAGGCCCCCACAAAGCCAATACGTGCAGTAGGATCAAAAACCCATTGCCATTGTAAAGTCTCCATTGAGAAGTAGGATGTAGTTATAATAGGTCTGTCTTTATATGTTCCATTGCCATTTTAGTATTCTTTCAGTGTTATGCATGTTTAGTGTTTTGATTATTATTTGCCATGTGACAAGGAGACTTTCCTTTCTGGCTCCATTTATTTGGTGTACTGTATGATTTTATAGTCATGTCTTTCTTTAGGTTAGAAAATTTTTCTTTTAAAATATTTTAAAAATATTTTCTGGGCCTTTGAATTGGCATTCTCCTTCTATTCATATCACTCTTAGATTTGGTCTTTTCATGGTATCCCAGGTTTCCTGGATTTTTTGTGTGAGATTTTTTTTTAGATTTAACATTTTCTTTGACCAATGACTTCTATCATATCTTCATCATCTGTGATTTCTTCTTCCAACTTGTATTCTGTTGGTAATGTTTGAAAATTCCTGTTCTCTTACCTAGATTTTCCATTTCCAGAATTCCCTAAGTTTCTGTTTGCTTTATTGATCCTATTTTTATTTTAAGGTCTTGAAAAGTTTTATTCATTCTTTTCAATTTTATTGGTTTTCATTCTAGTATTTTTCCCTTCTATTTCTTTAAGGATTTTATTTTCCTCTTTAAGGATCTCTATTATCTTCATAAAGTTGATCTTAATGGCCAGATTCTTGTGTTTTAGTCTTGTGGAATAGTCAAGGCTTATTGTAGTGAAATACCTGGGATATGGGGGTGAATTATTACCCTGCCTGTTTTTGATTGTCTTCTCACGTCGGTGTCTAGGTGTCTGGGTTTGGGGTAATTATAGGTCTGAGTTTGTCTTTGTTGGATGGGTATTTTGTTCCTTCATGTCTGATTCTTCTTTGGTCTTTTTGTTTTTGTGGCCTGCAGTTATGGCAGTAGGTGTGAACTCTCAACAAGATACATGTCTCTGAATGAATCAGGATTTACGGAGGTGGAGAGGGATCTAAGGATGAAATGGTTTTCTGAAGGGAAGGGTACTTTTGCTTCTTTTGTGGCAATGAATAAAAGGAAAGCATTGAGTTTGAGAGGGTATAGAGAGCAAGAATAGGTTTGGTAGCAGAAGTAAGAGATGTTTCCTGTAAGGTATGAAAATGTCTGGGTTAACACAGGTGTCTGAAGTGGAACATTTGAAAGGAAAATTTGTAAAGAGCAGTTTCAGAGTGTGAAAGAACAGAGGGGAAAGTTTGTTTTGGTAAATGTGTAGTGAGCACTACCACCTTGTCCTGAATATCAGTGTAATTGGATATTAGAATATATATTTTAATCAATGAAAATAAGACAACTCCTATTTGGAAATCTAAAATACAAAACAAATTATAATTCAGGACTATATTAAAAATACTATTTAATACATATTAAAATAGTACCTTATATAAAATTCAGTGATAAACATTGATGTGCATCTCAATGCCTATTCTTTTAGTCCAAGAACCTTATAGATTCCTTGAAAGATACTTATACTTGGAATATTAAATTTAAAGAATTAATTTTTTCTTCATATACTAATATAGATCTGTATACTATTAAGGTCAATGATACATTGATAATTTATAATTTTATCTTGTACTGCAGTTTAACCAAATAAGATGATTAGGCATCTTTTCCAAATTGTCTTGACTGCTTGATTTAAATAAACTGCTTTATCACTGGAATCTGCCTGCCATAACTTCCTCTCAAATTTGATCTGTTGTTTTCCAATTAGCAAAGCCCTGCAGCTTCACTACAGAATGGCTATGTAATACATCTTAGGCCTTAACAAGGTACTTTTTGATGTATTTCAATTATGATGAAGAAAGCAGTATCTTAATTAAGGAAGCAGTCCATTTTGAGGCTGTTTAAAGTGCAATTAAAGTTTATGGTTGAAAGACTCCTGTTAAGATGGGTGTCCCCTCTGTAGTTAGTAGAAGTGATGTGGGAAGCTTAAGCTAGGGCCTTGAGAAACAGCTCAGATAGATGCAGAAGGCTAGTGCAGCTGAAGATTGCTAGGAGGCCAATTACACCACAGCTGGTATTTAAGCATAGTTCCATCAGCAATTTTGAAATGTATTTAAATATGTATAAAGATATATCTCTGTATAATATTATATATAAAGATATATAAATTATATACATATATATTAAAAAGATTTGGAAAAAAGAAAATTTCCTTTGAAATTAAGGGAATTTAAATAGCAGAATTTGGTGTGACAAAAGTTCACTGATTTGGCAACCATGTCAGTGGGCAGAAAAGAAAATTAATCCTACATGGAGTATGCTGAACTCTAAAGAGTTAAAAATTAGTTGATATCTCTGTTTAGCTCTGGCTTTTCTGGACCTCACTCTGTAGACCAGGCCAGCCTTTGCAGAGAAATCCTGTCTCAAAACACCAAAACACAAAAGAATTAATATGATTTTTTTGAGACCTAAAGCAAAGAGACAAGGTATTCTACCAGAGTAAATTTTATCAAATGCTTCCAAATGGTAGGCTGCAATACAGCTATGGATCACTGAGTTCCCCCATATTCCTTCTGTGAAGATTTGTTTGAATGTTAGAAAGGAAACTAACAATTAGGTATGATCTAATATTTGAACTAACAAATCGTATCATACATAACCATGTAGTTGTCACACTAAAGAAAAACTGCTAGGATGCAAATATCATGTTGACAGTCTTAAAGTTGATGTACTTCACACTCATTCTATGTCTAGAGGGTTGCAGCTTGTTGTCTGAGGTTTTGTGTGGATTTAGTCGGTACACATTTGTGTGCCAATCTGTAGGCTGAGGCTGTTCATTCCTTCCCATCCACCCAGACCTGAAATAATTACACTGAAACTATATTAATTGGAACACTGCTTGGCCAATGACTCAAGTGTACTCCTAGCTGGCTCTTACATTTTATGTTAACCCATTTCTATTAATCTGTGTATCGCCACATTGTTGTGGCCTGCTGGTATGGCTGTGTCTGGTGTCTAGCATCTGTCTCCTATGGTAAATACATGACTTCTCCCTGATTCGGCACACTCTCTTGCTATATCCCTCTAGCCTGACTATATTCTGCCCTGCTATAGGCTGAAGCATATTCTTTTATTAACCAATATTGTAAAACATATTCACAGCATACAGAGGGGAAATCCACACCAGTAGCTCACACATTTTTTCTTTACTTCTTCCTTCTTTCTCTGTCTCCTTCCTTCTTTATCTTTTTATTTCTTAGACATAAAAATTTGATATGGCCTTGGATTTCAGCCACTTTAAACTTTATTACAATTACTATCATTATGAAAAATTGCTTTCTCCCTGAGGTTTATATAACAGGCTATTAAGAAAGAAAGATACAAAGAAGTCATTTTACATTGGTATTAGTTTGACTGAGCTCAAGGCTAATCTCTGTTTGAACATATTTTAAAAAGTTACATTTTGACCTTTGCATTTGAGTTTTTTTTTCACAGAAATTCAACTAATAATGTAGTGCAAAGTATTTTCATATGTAATAATTCAGTAGTTAAATTCAAAGAATTTTGGAAAATGATTGATTGTTTTGTTTTAGAAACATGATCATCATTGACTCAGGCACTCAGCTGTGTCAGTTGAATACTAAAATTGATTACCTCATCTCATTAGGTATACATAGGAAATTTGAGAATTATATACATTAGATACCACTACTAATTATATTTCAGTACTAATAGATTTTTTTATATTTAATGCATGTCTCAACTACTATAAATCATATAAGTTATTTTATTCTAATTTATATCATTATATAAAATTAATTAAAATAGATATCCACATGTACATATATAATATTATAGGAATTAAGTATGACTTTTGAAACCATATCAATAATTAGATTGGAAACAAAGCCAAGAGCTATTGATAATACTTTGAGTAAAATTTTCTTATTGTGACAAGATTTTTCTGTTTTACTAGTTGAATTAGACCTATTCACGTTATTGTAGCTAATCCTTGCAATGCAAATTTTTCAGTTTTAGAATTTATAATTTAAAATCTAAATATTAATGCTTACCATATCATGAAGTACCTATTCAGCAAATAAAATTCTGTGAGGTATCGTTAGATATAATGCAAGTTATGTCATATAATAAAAGGATTAGAAAATGAAACAAATAATATTATGGATATGTGGTATACCTATAGTAGCTTCGCACAAATACATTCCCTTTTTTGTCAATCAAGAGTCTAAAACTTTCAGAACTCTAGCAGTATAAGCATAGGAGGGCCCTCTGATTTCTGATATTGTCACTTGATAAAACAGACATCTTTGGGGAAACTGCTCATTCAAAGCTATTTTGTGACAAATGTACAATGTTTGTAATAAATATACAAAATGAAGGTAGCCAACTTACTTACCCCAAACTAAAGTTTGAAACAGCCCCAACACACGACAACTACACATTATGAATTACTCTGGTGGTTGGTGTGTTTTGGCGGTAGGTGTGTCCTGGTGGTAGGTTTGTATTGTTGGTGGGTGTGTACCAGTGGTGAGTGTGTATCTGTGGTGTGTGTGTATCAATGGTGGCTGTGTACTGATGGTGGGTGTGCATCACAGAGACAGATCATTTAACTGAAAGAAACAGCCCAACACACCAGCACCTCAATAATGATGGATATTTGTGATGGAGAGGGGAGTTAACTAGACTTGCCATTGGTCAATGTTGCAACAAGTTTTATGGCACAATGATTTTACAAAAGGTTGTGACTGTTGTTACAGAACAAGTTGTAACTCAGTGCTGCATAATTACATTTCTGTATAAAAATACTTGGAGATGTATATATTCTTCATCTGCAAGAATTTCAAATTGTTTTCATGGGTAGTTCTTACTTAACTGAAGTAAAATGTAGCATATATTAATAAGAAATTATGTGAATATTATGAACTACATTAACATTTTTATAAATGGATATTTGTGTCAAATGAAAGTTGTTTTAAAAAACAGTTGGAAGACAAAATGATGTAGAAATAGGAAAAAGAAATTACCAATGGCAAAAAGCCTAATTAAATCTTATCTGACTTATCAAATATGGAAGTATTTTTTACGTGAATAAAGTTGCTATCTTGTAAACTTTAAAATACTTGCTGTAAATAAATACAATATAGAGCTGCTTTTAATGGAATAAAATTATAGGCATGTAATCTGATAATTAAACATGCTTGATGCTCATGAAGACCAAAATATTTTTATAATTTTTATATGTATCATCACATTTTTAAATAAAAAATATTAGGTATAGGTTGTTCTAAGTTTAAACTCAATTTTAAAGAAACTCAGCACTTTAATAAAACCTGAAATATTTATAACACACTAGCTATGACTTCTACTATAGAGAATAGATAGCAAGAAAGTAAATATCCTTGTCTTGCCTATGATTTTAGTAAAATTGCTTTGAGTTTCTCTGTTTAAGCTTTAGATAACTTATAAGCTATCTGAATATTACCTCCCCCAGTTCCTTCTCTGTTTTCTATGAATGCTACTAAATTTATAATTCATCAAGTAGTGTTACAAATTATAGCTAAAGTAGAAAATTTATGTTTTTTTTTCTGGGCAAATTATATTAAGCAATATACTTTAATTCCCGTGTGGACGTTGTCAAAACAAGTTCTGTTCAGAAGTTCTCTCCTGCAACTCCCAGTTCTTCACTTCTCTAGTTCACAGACATTATCTGAACTATTAATTCAGTAGCTTATGCTTCATGACAAAACATCAAACTTTGTCACCAAAGAATATCTGCTGAGAATTCATTTATTTTTTTCTTTAAATATCAATGCTTTGGCTCAACCCATGATCAATCAAACTGAAATTAATGGGTTTAGTCCTAGGCATAAATATTTCTTTAAAACTCACTGCCATTCTTTCTCACTTTTAAGCAATTTTGAAAGTAGCAGCTCTGTAATATGGCCAGGAATGACACGTTTTTGGAATATGATGATATTGGCAGTAGAATATATGCACACATCTATGGTGTATCCAGAAGAATTTTAAAGCAATGCGATAATTTGGATCCTGGCTTAATTTTGAACATAGATTGACAGCCTGGCAATCATAATGAATTATAGTAACTTGCATGGAAGCATTGTGATAATGTGGCAATTAACCAGGCAAATCATTACATCCATTTTTACTCACAACTGAACGGAGCATTTGAATGCAGTTTCTAGGGGTGAATAATGGATCTGCCAGCCCATTTGACTCATACACCATGTGAGTTAATCAATTTTTCCTATCAGTGGCTTTGAGATGAAATAAGCTCAGATGATTAAAAATAGAAATTGTTTACTTTTCATAATACTTATTTATTTTATGTGACCATGTGTATGTGGTAGGCACGTGGTGTAGGTTAGAAGACTAGTTGGAAAAATCACCTCTTTCTTTCTACAGTGTGATTCCTGAAGAATAGATTCAGGTCAGCTGACTGAGTCAGCCACTATTCCCTACTGAGCTTCCTTGGCAGTCTCTATAACTTATCTCCTAAGAGTTAAAACTTATTTTTTGAAATCAATTTGTAACAAATGACATTTTTTCTCTCTTTCAGAAAAATCCTAACTCCCAAACAATGAATACCAATAATAACTACTTCGTGTTGATTATGTGCCAGGTGTTGAATGATGTGTGTAATTTTATCATCAGGAATTATATAAGTGGGTGAAATTAGGAAAAAACAAATGTGTTTTCTGAGTATTCACATCTATGTGAATACTACAGGACACAACGTTTAGCCAATTAATCTGCCTCCAAAGTTTATTCCTTCACCTCTGCACTCATGGTTTAGAGAGCGATGGTTACTATTAACTAGCTAATGTTCCAATCCATACTCAGACTCTTCATTGGAGACAAAGTAGAAATCGGATGCAATTAGACCTGCAATGTAGATTTCCAAAGTGTGTGTAGTCTCTTCCAACTTTATTCATTAAAGTTTTCATTACAGGATTTACAAATCTGGGTGTAGAGAAAGATCTGGGCATCTCACTTCAGGGACATCATGAGCTCTTTTGGCTAGTGACACTGACAGTTGCCAATAATATTTTCTAGGTTTATGCAATTCTGAAACTCTTTTGAAAATATAATTCTTTTCATAAAAACAAAAAGAATGTAGACTACCATTGTATATACAATGCAAATATGCATATGCCAAATATACAGGATGCATGTGAATATTATTTATATTACATATAAATAGATTTTAGTTATTTCAACATTTAAGCTAAATGTTTAACATCATATATAAAGATATGTAGTTTTACTCTCTGTATGTTATTATTATTATTTTAAATACACAAATGCTTGTTAAAAATAAGATAAATCTTTGTGTATTGCTTGACTAACTATATAAACCAATTTTATTTCATTTATTTAACCTTCTGCGCTCACAACTACCTGTTTTGTTTATTCCTAGATTCGTCACAGCAAATCACCTATGTCCATATTCCTAAATCTCAAGAATTTCTCAACATATTCAAATCATCACACAAAAATAACAACTTGGATTGTCTTTAGGTTTTTGTATCTATGTCTTTTCAAATTCACAGTTTTCTACACAGCATAATTTTTTTATATAAAGAAAACATATTTTGCTATTTTTGTTAAATAAGGAATAGATTTTCCCATATAGCCTCCTATATATAGTAATTTTAATTTTGATAGGCTATTCTTTCTTCATTTTCTTCTTTAAATTTTTTTTATTGAGCTATACTATCCATTCCCTTTCCTCCTTCCTTCTCTCCCATCTACCCTCTCCAGTGACCTCTATGTACCCAAATTACTCAGAAGAACCTTTCTTTTTCACCTTCCTATGTAGATCCTTATAGATATGTCTTAGGATCCTCTTTGTTGTCTAGTTTCTCTGGGGTAGTGACTTGTGGTCTTGTTTTCCTTTGCTTTATATGTAAAAGCCACTTCTGGATGATTACATAGTATATTTGTCTTTCTGGGTGTGAGTTACCTCGATCAATATGTTTCCTTCTAGATCCATCCATTTAAACATTAAAAGGATGATATATTTTAGAAAGCTGTCCTTTCTTCAGATGTCCTCATAAGGAAATATATATTTAATTTTTAAGTGCATTTAGAAACTCTTGGTGAACATCACCTAAAGGCAAGAACTAAGAAGTTCCAGATAACTACCCTGTCTTTTCTTCATTTACTTCCTAGAGCAAAGTGCATAGCACGTCCTTATTAGAGTCACATGTAAAAAAAATTCAGTGATAAAAAATTTTAAATAAAGAAGGCTTCTTCAACAAATACTGCTGGCTTAAATGGATGCTAAAATGTGAAAGAATACAAATATATCCATATCTATCCCCATGCACAAGAGTAAGTACAAATGGATCAGAGATCTCAACATAAAACCAGCTACACTGAACCTCACTGAAAAATAAAAGTGAGAATTAGCCTTGAAAGCAGGTGCACAAGAGACCACTTGCTAAATATAATACCAGTAGCACAGACACTGAGAACAACAGTTAATAAATGGGACCTGCTGAAATTGAAAAGCTTCTATAAAGCAAAAGACAGAGTCAACAAGACAAAGAGTAGCCTACTGAATGGGAAAAGATCTTTAGCAACCCTACATCGGAGAGAGGACTGATCTCCAAAATATATAAAAGACTCAAGAAACTAGACATCAATTACCAAATAATCCCATAAAAATGGGGTACATAACTAAACAGAGAATTCTCAACAGAAGGATGGCAAATGACTGAAAGACACTTAAGGATTTGCCCAGCATCCTTAGGCATCAGGGATATGTAAATCAAAATAACTCTGAGATACCATTTTAGACCAGTCATAATGACTAAGAGCCAAAACACCAATGACAGTTTATGCTGGAGAGGATGCAAAGTAAGAGGAGCACTCCTCCATTGCTGGTGGGAGTGGAAACTTATTCAGCCACTTTAGAAATCTGTATGGTGGTTTCTTAGAAAGTTGGAAATCAGTCTACTTCAGCACCCAGTAATATCACTCTTAATTTACAGGGTTTTAGAGAAATTTCAGGTAACTGGTATATAGGTAAGAATAACAAATAATTGCCACAATTTCTTTAACTATTTTGCTTATTTTTCAATTTTAAGGTGTTGATATTTAAATTAAGAAAAGCAAATATACTTAAAATCAAGTCTGAAATACAAAACAGGCAATAGATCCTCTTTATATTCTTATCTCTTGTTTAAATTCACTTTGCTATTGGAGGAGGCAAAGAATATGATCCAAAATTATTTAAATTAAATTTTTTTTAAATAATAATAATAAACAAGCCTGGACTTAACATTATGAGACAAGGAACATCCAAAAACACCATTGAATTTATTTTGTGTTGGTCAAATACTGCTGAGCATGGGTCTTACCACAGCAAGGGCTGTGTGGATGTCCAGAAACAGGCCAGCCACCTGAGTCTGTGAGGTCTCTGAGGGCCATGATGGAGCTGGGGCCATACAGTTTTGAGTGTCCTGTACTGTTTCATGTCACCCCATGCCATGGTGACATTCAATGCTTCAGCTGAGGGTCATGTTTGGGTTTGTAGCCCTACTGTAGCCAGCGTCTGTGTTGGTGTTTGAGTTTCCAGTTATCCCTCAAAGCCATGTGGACTCCTGAGGTCTGGGGTCATGTTAGTGTTCGAGGGCCATGCACTGCCCTCTGGGGCAATGGTGACATCCAGATCTGGCTGCTGCTCAGAATTATGTCTGGGTCTGCGTGGCTGTGTTCTGTGTTGAAGTCTGAGGTACTTGTTGACACCAAAGGTCACACAGAAACCTGGTGTTGGGTTGTGCCTTTTTTTTCTTTTTGGTGTCCGGGAGCCATGCTCCCGCCAGAGCCATCCTGATCTGAGCGCCGGTCCTACAAGCTGGAGCCAGAATTTTTGTCTGGGCCAAGTTGCTGCCAAGGGCTATGTTAGGGTTTGTGGTTGTAGCTGGGGTTTGTCTTGATGTCTAGGGCCTGTGTCACTTCAGGGAACCATGTGTGATGAAATCAGAGCGCCATGCTGAGCCATTCCCTCTGATATATTTTCAGAAATATATTTTCATGAAAAAGCTTTTTTTCAATAAATAAAAAAGAACTTCATTATTCAAAAACGTTATATCAAATACTATTGCTAAATTATGTACAGTGCAGCTTTTGCTTGCAAAAATTAGAGGTGATTTGATTATTTAATTTTGAATTTGACTATGGAAGAGCTATTTGGAATGATAAGCAATATATAGCAAATCTAAATTATTTAATTAGAAACAGGCTTGAAAAAATGGGCAGAAACCTAAAGCATTATTGTGTTTAGGTTGTAGGAATTAGAGACTATACCACAGTTCTCAGCTCTTAGTTTATACCACAATTCTCAGCTCCCTGATGTTCTCTAGCCACTTTGCTGTGATCAATAAGGACAGTGAGCATGAATAATGCTTTGTGTTACTTTATCGAGGTAGAATGTCCTAGGATCTGACTGTGATTTGTCCATGCACACATGCTCCCTTTAGGGTATTGTTAGGTGCAGGACTAAAGCAAAGACAGTTTT
>NW_026067933.1:14284559-14298415 GCF_014885135.2 Alexandromys fortis
ATATAATATATAAATATATTTATATATAATAGGATGAAATGTATTTAGTTCTAAAGTTTATGTTCTGACAATTCATCTAATTTTTATGTGTTAACTCACTGAATTGCAAACAGCTTCAAAACAGTGTCATATGTAACAAAATTGGGTTAGGATATCTAAATAAAATAAATTCAAACATATTATACATTAATTATTCTAATTATTATCACCATGGCATGGTGAGAATGTACTTTTTCCTGCTACAAGCTTATATAATAATTTTTAAAAAAATAAGAAAAATAGTTTAAAATCTGATTAGATACAAAAAATGAAGTTTAGACTATCTTCACCACATATTAGTATATGTCCTGAAGACATTTGCAAACTCTATATAAAGCTTATTAATTTATCTTTGAACTATTTAGTATCTAGGGATATATAGGTGTAGAAGGAGACCCTGCTTTGTTTTCTGGCTGTGTAGACCGAATTCATCACACAGAAACTATATGAATTACAACACTGTTTGGCCAATGACTCAGGCATATGCCTAGCTAGCTCTAATGAGAAATTAACTCATTTCTATTTATCTATGTATCACCACGAGGCTGTGGCCTACCAGTAAGGTTTGAAGCATCTTTCTCCTTTGGCAGCTACATGGCATCTCTTTGACTCTGCCTACTCTCTCTCATCTTTGTTCAGATTTCCCACCTGGTTATATTCTGCCTTGACATAGGCCACAGCAGCTTCTTTATTAACCAATGGCAAGAAAACATATTCACAGCATACAGAGGGGAATCCCAATCCGATAGGATACAAATGAATAATATTAACCTGTATTCATAATATGAAATACCTAATATTTACAGGATACTGCATGTATTTGAAGTTTATTTTTATTTTGCAAAATTATTAATGAAAATAAAAATAACTTTAGTGTTCATATATAAAAAGTTTAGAATATTTTTCTTTTATTTTTAACTGTTTTCATCATGAAACATTTACAGTTTCTGCTTGATAGTGTGGCATATATTATATTAGCGGGATAATATGTCATTTTAACATTTAAAATTAGAAATAGTATATAAATTCTAGGGAAGTTTGTACAAATAAAAAGCATTTCAACTCTTAGAACAAGAAAGGATTTACCTAAAAGTCAATTTCTAAAATGTCTTCAAGAAACATCTGGGGTTGTGGTGTTGCAATAAACTCATGGATTGCATAAGAGGACTTATATATGGAAAGAAAAACAGAGCTAAAGGCATTAATCATTTGAGGCAAAGAATAAAAATACCACTGAATGTCAACATTTACCTGTCAGCTGTCTTTCTAGGTCTTCTTTGGTGAAAATGTTTACTAAAGTTGGCATTCTGTAATCACCTCCATTACTTATCCCTAGGGCAATGAAAATAGAATGTTCAGTTTTTAAAGCTTCACTTTCTCATTGAAAGTAATAATAGTAATACATTGTCAAGCTTGAATTATGATCTCCTCCCCAAATAAAAGCAATCATCGGCCTTTAGAGAGAATGGATCTTACCTAATCTTCAGTAACAAAGCATTCCAAGGAAGTTCACATCACTTAGTTTTAAAAGCCGAGACACCTTCAAGGCAAAGTGGCTCTTACTACTCCCTGGAAAGCCTCAATTCTAGACCTCATCTATTTGATATAATCTTCTGGGGTCCGGAGATTTAGAGTGTACTGTGGAACTGTTGTTTTTCTTGGCCTAGAAAATTGGCTAAATAGACAACATGTTCAGGTGTCAGTAATGAAGAGAGATTGGATTTTTAAAAGAGATAAACTGGTTTCTGAGGAAAAGTAATGGTTCTATCCTCAGAGATGGAGGTGGCTGATATTGTTCTTGTCAGTGGAATAACTGAAGTAAATTTTTAGAACTAGGTTTTCTAGGGAGCTCCATCACTAGGAATTTACAAGCTGACTGCGTGCTTCAGAGTGTTTATCCCCCTTTGCATGTAAGGTAGATAGTTTATCTTTAATGAGACAGTTGAAAAAGAGTCTTTAAGCTTCATATATATATCTTTAATATTTTCAAATATTGCATTCCTATATAAAAGTCGAGGTATACATATACACATATACTTATATCTGTGTGTGTGTGTTTGTGTGTGCATCAAAACCACCCATTTGCTGCATATTTCAAAAATAAAATGTTACATGTTATAATATATGTGCGCATTAACTTATGTTTATAAAAAAGGGATCATTTCGCCATAGTTACATTTTTAGAATGGCAGCTATAACTTCTATATATGGAAACAAATTCAATTGTTTTTAATATTTAATTTCAATTTTATAGTAAAGGCATATCCCGTGTTGCCCATTATGCCTTACAAAGAGATCAGTCTCAAGAAGAATAATTTATGCTGTATAATTTACTACTTAAGATAAAACATTTGTCTATCTGCTCAGATGTGGCTCACACAAAATGACTCACCAGGTGAGATCTACTTTCTTGCAATCTAATATGGAGATTGTATATTTTAGATTTAGACGTAATCTCCATATTAGGAACATGGTTGAATCTTCTTTCAGTAAATTGCAATATAGTCCCTGTTTGTTCAGTTATTGATATGTTTTAGAAACTATCCATGTTACCAATCTTTCAAACACTGTTTTGAATGGAAGTAATTTATTAATTCAGGTACTTTTTGGCAAATATTTGGGTTGTCTATTTTTCAAACTTCTTTATCATATTTCTTAACAAGCATAGAAATAAATATTCATGAAAATTTTTAGTTATCTGAGAAGCTATTCAGTGATATAGTATTGTATATTAGCAATCTGGACAACTAGCAGATAATCATGTATAAGTCTGAGACAATTATTTAATTTTATCTTTTTAAATTATGATTGAAAATATGTATTCTAATTTTAAACTTTAATGAGTAGAAAAGATGAACATATTTTACTGTTTGCATCTCTGTATTCACTAATTAGTAATTTCTTGTCTTTGCCTTTTCTTTTATTGGGTATTCATTTTTCTCTTGTTTTGCAAAAAATTCTAACTGGCTAAGGATAGTACCACTTGTTTAATTTTAGTTTTCAATTTATTCCATTTTTGTTGACTATTCTTGTTTTTATTATAAGTTCTTCTGTTCTGCTGGAAAATTCCTGTCAGCTTATTTCCATGCTGTTATTATTATTGCCTAAAAGAGCTTTGGCATACATGGCCATTCTTGCTGAGTCCCAACATAATTTATGTAGTGATAGTTTTATTATTTAGTCTTTGAAAATGTATACATGTATGTAATACATTTTAACTATATCTACCTTCACTCCCTATCTCCAGCTCCTCCAATCTCAAGCATACCCACTTACATATTCATAAATTAAAATATAATAACTTACTAAACTCAATTACTGTCCATTGCACATTATTCCCCCAAAAAACATCAAATGTCAGTATTTTCTCTCTTAGATATGAAGCCCTTCTCACTGCATTCTAGAATTGTTTCTTTTATATTCAATATTAGTTTTAAAATTTTCAACATGTAGAATTTATTTACATCCTTTCTACCCCTCCACATCCAGTCCACCTCTTCCCTCATCCTCTCATTCTCTTTCAAATTCAAGACCTCTTCTTTAATTGTTTTTTTTGCATACATACACATATTTATAAATGCCCAGTTTCTGTTCAGGGTGGCCCATATGTATATGTGTTTAAGGATGACCACTTCAGAGCAGATAACCTCTCAGGAGGCTGGTACTTTGAGAAAACTGATTCTCCCTCTTTCAACACCTCACTTAGCGGGGGGTTCCTGTAGGATTTCACCATCTAGATTGGCATCTCAATTAACATTTTCATTTTGCAAGTCTATTATTTTTTGCCAAGCATAGACTTGAGATTTTATGACTACAACTTCCATGCCATATATGGAACTCACTACTTCTTGCATCAGATATCCTGGTCCTCAAGTAGGTAGAAGTCTTCCCATTAGCAATGGGGAAGCATCTATCACTGGAAGTAGAGAAACTACTCCCACTGAGATGATTTCTATTGTAAATGAGGCAAAATCCTGGTTGACTCATTTATGTACTCTAAAATGTGTAGGATTCTTAAATTGTGTAGAGAAGAATTGCACATGTCCTTGCAGAGGATAAAAACTCCCTTGATCATCTCTCCACAGTATAAATCCTGAAAAAAAAAAAAAGTGGTGTCTTTCCATGTAACTTCAAAGCCTCAAGAATGAAGATGGGGAGGGGCAATAGTATCTGTCAAAGGATAAGTGATGAGTGTTCCCACCCAGCCACCTGTAGTGGAGGCTTAGTGTTTCCCTGCCTGTTCTGTTAGCACATTAGAAAGGCAACATATGCTTAGGTGCTTTGGGGGAGGGAACTGTGTTTCATTGAACATACCAATTAAAAAACTCAGTTTGCCTGGAAACACCCCCATTTTTTTTAACCTGGGTACTCTGTCATAAAGGAAAAAAACAATTATTGCCTAATAAAGCCCAAAGCTTTTTTTTTTTTTTAAATTTAGATGTCAGTGAGGTTGTTTGGAGGCATTATAAGGCCTCTCATAGGAAGATTTTAATACAAGCCTTTGATATTTTACAGCAAAATTCATTCATCCTTCACACAAAAAGATAAACACAACTCCTTTTTTTGAGACAAAACTGAGTTATTAGTTCACCCTTATGAGGTTAATACTCCATTCACCTTCTTTAATTTCTTCTATTTGTATTTAAACATTTCACTCTAGAGACCACAGCATTGTTAAATATATTCCTATGTATTTAATAATTTTTGTTCCATTATAAATGTTATTGTTTCTTTTGTATTTTTTCTTTTCTGACATATAAAATACACTTTTTGCATAAATACATTGTAATTATTATTATTTTCATGAAGGATCCCATGTTTCTCTTTTAGAATGTTTATTATTAGAGTGTCAACTTCAGTTGTGTATACATTAATATCCTCTTATGGGCTAAGCAACATTGGTTTTGCAGAGAGCTATTAGAGCGAGCAAGCTAGAAAGAGGAGGAATAAAGGGAGGCTAGAAAGGTATGAAGGGAAACTAGCAGAGAGGGAGAGAGTAACTTGGAAGTGACCTACTCTTAGTCTGTGTCTGTCTGCTGCTCTGTTCTATTATTCTGACCTATAGCGATGTAGGTAACTATTTCCCAAAAGCTTGAGCAGTAGGAGATTCAGCTCACTGGCTTCTTAAAGGCCACTTCTATCCCTGAGTAAATGTGCTAAGTTTTTATTTTATTTTAATTTGATGGGGGAGAGTCTTCTGTTTTGTGTTAATTTTATTGGTTAAATAAAGAAACTGTCTTGGCCCTTTGATAAGACAGAAAATTAGGTAGGCGGAGAAGACTGAACAGAATGCTGGGAGAAAAAAGCTGAGGCAGGCAGTCGCCATGATTCTCTCACCTAACACAGCCACAGGTTAAGATCGTCCCTGGTAAGCCACCTCGTGGGCTACACAGATTATTAGAAATGGGTTAGATCAATATGTAAGAGCTAGCCAATAAGAGACTAGAACTAATGGGTCAAGCAGTGTTTAAAAGAATACAGTTTCCGTGTAATTATTTCGGGTAAAGCTAGCCAGGTGGAGGGACACAGCCTGCCGCTCCTCTCACTACATTAATTAACTTGCATTTATTCAGCAAACAAAATAAAGGACTTCATCATAACATACATATTATCTGTGTCACCATAGGTCCATGTTCACATTCATTCTTCCAGTGTCTGGTATTAGGCTACCATCTAAAAATTTGACTTTCACAGTGAAAGTCATACTCTTTATTATTTTTGTTTCATAAACAAGTTGCCAAATGTAAATATTATACATTAATAAATTAATTTATGCAAAATGAAAAATTGTTCATTTCCTCTCATTCTTAGTCCTGAATCCAAATTCTCCTAAGGTTTAATTAGTATATGTGTGTGCATTTTTACTGCAATTTGAGACCTTTAAAGCAGTAGTGCTCATCATGAAAAATAGCTATTTTATGCCGGGTGGTGGTGGCACACGCCTTTAATCCCAGCACTCGGGAGGCAGAGGCAGGTGGATCTCTGTGAGTTTGAGGCCAGCCTGGTCTACAAGAGCTAGTTCCAGGACAGGAACCAAAAAAGCTACGGAGAAACCCTGTCTTGAAAATTCAAAAACAAATAAATAAATAAAAATAAAAATAGCTATTTTATTTTAACTATATAAATTTCTAAAGTAATATAAAAGTTCAAGCTATATTATAAAAAAGGATTCAGAATGCTATCAAAAGGCAATGAGAACAGATCTTTTACATGTGAAATGCCAAAAAAATTAATCAAATTATTTATCTCTCAATGACATTTGGGCACTAAGTTATTTTTTACGTAAAGGATTTTCTTATTTAAAATTATCTTTACTGAAAATATATTTTATTCAATAATTTTGTCCTGATTGTTTTCCTTTCCACACTTCTTCCAGTTCCTCTCCATCTCTGCTTCCATCCTGAAGAACCCCTTCTCTGTCTCTTGTTAGGAAACAAATAGGATTAGAAAAGATAATTAAAATAATAATAAAATGCATTGGAATTGAACAAAACAGCCAGAAGGAAAAGAGCACAAGAGAAGGAACAAAAAACAGATACAGTTACACAGACCCAATTTTTTGAATACTCACCAATCCCATAAAGACTCTAAACTAGATGCCATATATTTTCAAAGTAACTTAGGGTCAAAAGGAAAAATAACAAACTATATAAAGTTAAATTAAAATATGATTTTTTAAAAGTCCTTACACATCATTATGAGACAAGGAACCTTCAGAGATATAGTTGAGTTCATTTTCTGTTTTCTGTCCAGTGCTGGGCATGCAGCCTACCCTAAAGAACAGTTTATTCCTCCAGCAACACTTCCTCAGAGAAAACTAAGTTTTCATTTGCATGTGGATATCAATTGGAGACAGGTTCTGAGTCAGGGATGGTGGTATATGTTTACTTCTCCTTTCAGCTCTAGGAATCACCTGGAGTAGACACATGAGGGCCCTGTGAATGTTGTCTCAGTTGCTGTAATTTTACATGTGCTTATATCCTGTTGATAGAGAGAGCCTTGTCTCCTCAGCATCCTCCATTCTCTCTGGCGATTACATCTTTTCTACTTCTACTTTTGCACAGTTCTTCGTGACCTTAGGGAAGATTTGATAAAAACATCCGTTTAAGATCTCTCGTCTCTGTGAGTCTCTCTATTTGTTCCCACCTGCTGCAGAAGAAAGCTTCTCTGATGATGGCTGAGCATGGCATTGATCTGGGAGTATAGCAGAAAGTCATTAAAGTTATTTTACCGTTGCGTTCCTTTAGTTTAACACTAGCATTTGGTTTTACCTTAAGTCCTTGCCCTATTTAGTCTCAGGTTTATAGTCAGCCACGAAGTGTCTGGTATGGCTTTTATCTCGTGGAGTGGGCCTTAAATACATCACATATTGGTTGGCTACTCCCACAAACTTTGTGCCACCATTTCAAAGCATATAGGACATCATTGTGGATCAAAAGGTTTGTAGTTGGTTTGGTGTTTATGTTTCACCTTTAGTAGCAAGCACAATACTTTTCTGTAGAAAACATGCTACCACATAGGGGTGCATTTTCTTTGTAGGCAGCAGCTTGGTTTTTCCATGTTCATTGAGTTGTGTAGGTGTTGTCTTCAATGACTGGGTCTTTCTGTCAATTTGTTCAGAGCAACCTAGAGTCTTAGCCTTAGCCAGGGTTATTTGGCATTTCCTTGTGACCCAATTTTTCCAACAACTCAATTATACGTAACTTATTCCCAATATTGGAGGCTTGATTTAATGACAAGACATATCCAGCTCAGGTTCTGTTTCCCCCATTATTTAAAGATTTTATTTAGATTATCTTCACATATGTATATATTTTAGGAAGCTTCTGTTGTATTCTGTTTAATACTATCCCTGAAATGGCACTTGATTATAGCTGTCTCTCCTTGCTTATTCCCTCTCTCACAGTTCTACAATATTATGTATCAGTGAAGTGCCATTTTATCTAATACCAAAAAAAAAATACCTTAACTTTGGGGTCTTGTTCCCTGAATTAAATCATATTTGTAGATGCTTCACCGAACAATATTTTTCAAATATAACCCATATATAGCAATCATATTTAAAAATAATTTTTTGTAGTTATGAACCATCTGTTTAATACTGATAAGAAGTTCAATAAAGCAGGCTGTAAAAATCAAAACTGTTAAATATTTGTTAATTATCTAACACATTTCTTAGCTTACTGGGTACATTTAACGATCCAATACATATTTCAAGGTATATATGGAAATTGTGCATTTACATTTAAAAGCACATTTTAAGAAATCCTTCAGTTATGTTCTCCTAATCCAAATTTTTAAGCAAAACATTTATTGCACTGAGTCTGATCTTTCACTGTGAATACAATTTCTGTAAAAGTAAGACAGACAATTTCTATCTGAAAAAAAATCTTAAAAGTACATTGTATATTAAAAATCACTGAAGCATTCTGGGCTAAGCTGTTCATGGACTAGTTTAACGTTTTCCAAAATTATCAGTAAATTTAAGAGTCATTCTAATTTTCTCAGCCATTATATTAAATTCCAATAACTCCTGAAACAAATGTAACTGGTCAGTGAGGCATAAAACATCCAGGTCAAGCAGATCAGAACAAAAATGTTTTTTGATTCTTTGTGTCCATACTTCACGGATGCCCTGATCCATGAACACTACCTCTGTTTCACTTCTAACATTGCTTCTCATTGTCAGCTACATAAGCATGCCTTTAAGAGGTAAAAATAGCAAAGAAATAATGGAAGAACATAACTCAAAGGGTTAATGTGTGTCTATCTGCAACTTAATTTTTATTTTACGATTCCCATTTCATTTCCCCGAATCTAAAATACCTTGGCATTAGACACACGTAATAGAAATGAATTGACATCTAACAAATTGTTTTAAACATGGGAACATTAAAAAAAATCACATTTCTAAAAATGTGTTTTGTTTCATGAACTGTGTGGTCATAATGGTAAACTCAGGATGTAAAAAGTAAACATGCTTTGGGTTAGTCTATGAAAATAGGTGTGTTGTGAACTTACTATCTCTTTTGTGACTATACCTATCCATTTTAAAGTCTAAAATTCTGTATTACTCTAAATATATATACAGACACCTTAAAAAGAGTCTTTTTTTTCCTAAAAATTATTGAGGTTTCTCACTGACCTTCTATCTGGTTTATATTTCTAGATTAATATCTTTTTTTCTAATTTAACTTTTAAAAATTGATTCTCTGTGGACTTTACATCCTCTGTTTGCATCCACTCATCTTCCCATCCCTTTCATTCTTCTCTCTGCCCTTGCAATCTCTTCTTGGGATAAAACAAAATAAAATTTTAAAAAAAGAGAAAAAAAATTTTAAAAAAGAAATATCTTATGGAAGCTGTAGTGTGACTTGGTGAGTCACACAGTACACTCTTTAGCTCATCTGTCATTACGTGTAAGTGTTCATTCCAATGAACAGGTCTGGTTCCTGGCTTCTGGTTTTTGCTGCACCATAGATCCTGAACCCTTACTAAGACTCCTCTTGGATATCCTGTTGTCATCCAGTGTCATGTAGATCCTGTAACTTTGGGTTTGCAAGGCTGGCTCCTTTATATATTCCAGTAGATCATAGATGGGGTGGATGATGGGATGGGCCAGCTTATAACTCTGTTTGTGGGTTTAGGTAGTTGCTGGATTGGTCAGATCGCCAGTTCTCCCTCACATCAAAACAAGGACAAGCGCTCCAACGCTTCCCTGACTATCTCACACAGCAAGACCGGTTCTTCTGCTCTCGTTTCCTTCAGACTAGTTTACCCAAGTCCCCATCAACAGGGTCAGCCCTACTATTGCTCAGGTGAGGTGCAGGGCCAGTTCTCATGAGTGTTGCATTTGATGAGGGACATGGTCAATGCTCTTGCCTGTTGCAGGAGGCAAGGGACTGCAGGGGAAGGGGAAGGGCTCCTTTCCTTTGTCCTCACTGTCACATGGCAGATGGTGGGTGCTTGGCCAGCTTTCCCACTCTCAGAACCTCAGGGCAGGCTCACCTGTGGAAATAGAATCAGAAGTAGGGCGGTCAGGTCCTCTGACTACATTGATTTAATTTTGGCATGGAACTGTAGTACTCCCCCAAAACAAACAAGGGAGCACAAGACCTGGTTGTTAGTCTTTGAAGGTGGAGTGAATTCAGTTACTAGGGGTAGTAGAAGTGCCCCCACCAGCAGGGTCAGTACTATTATGCTGGCCAGGCAAGGTGCAGTGCAGGCAGGCCTTGATTTCTGAGTGCTGCAGTAGGTGGGGGGCAGGGGCAGCTCTTCCACCCTTATGACCCAGGAGCTGTCCTCCTGCCTGCTGTAGATAATGAGAGTGGAGAGTTAAGGGGAAGCATCTTTCCCCAGGATATGACAGATGCATAGTGGGGTACACCCAGGCCTGGCTCACCTCTACCCCAACAGCAGTTCCAGCTCTATTGTATTGCTAAGAGGATGTTCAGGGCCTGCTCTCCCAATGCTGCAGCTGGTGAGTTGTTAGGACACTTTACTGGTTCTCGGGACCTCAGGGCAAGTTCTCCTACATGCTATAGGTGGTGAGGGGTACGGGAGGGCATCTCCTTCTTACTCTCACTACCATATGGCAGATAAAGGGTGATGTTCATATTCTTGAGGTAAGCTCACCTCCTCCCTATCAGCAGCATCAGCTTTACTGTGTTGCCCAGCCAAGGAGCAGGGGCTGCTCTCACAAGTAATTCATCTTATGAGAGACAGGGTCAACTCTCTCTGTCACTGGTGGCAAAGGGTGGTGGGGAGGAGGGTTTAATGACTTTAATTTTACCTTGGATCATTTCTTTCTCAGAATATTGCTATTTTGTCATATTTTAATTAATTGAAGAATAAAAGAATAATTTCTTGTAAGGGATGGAGAGATGGCTCAGCAGTTAGGAGTACTTACTATTTTGCTAAACATCTCAGGTATGGCTCCAAGCACCCACACAGCAGATCACAATAACTCTAGTTCCAGTGGACCCAACATCTTGTTCTGGACTCTGAGAGTGTCAGGCATACAAATGGTATATAATCGCACACGTTGACAAAATGCATATACATGTAGAATATAATTCTTTAATCTGTTATAATATCTACATGGTCTTCATATT
The DNA here is from genome assembly GCF_014885135.2 of Alexandromys fortis. Lineage (NCBI taxonomy): Eukaryota > Metazoa > Chordata > Mammalia > Rodentia > Cricetidae > Alexandromys > Alexandromys fortis. The sequence goes on from NW_026067933.1 coordinate 14,295,713, forward strand.
TTTCTCTAACTGCTTTTGATGGGTTCACCTCCATGTACCCTCTACTGTGCCCCATTTATCCTTGCAACCTGTGTTTGTTACTTATTCATTCACGTCTTTAGTAGTTGGCATAAATGTCATAAATTCTGACTAGTTGTCCAGAAACTGCTGTCCTAATACATTTTATTGTCTCTGCACTGATGAGATCTGCTCATTGAACCATTTCAGTGCTAAAATGGATCATTTAGGAACCTTAAAAAGGAAATTTTCAGTCAAATCTATTTATATTTAATTGCACATCTCTTAGTTGTATCTACTCTTGTGTGCATAACTGTATGAGCATGAATATGAATGTTTATGTGTGTACATTTGAGATTTGTTAATATTAACTTATTAAATGTTGGACAGTTGGATATTATTTAAAAAATCTGTCCCTTTTAACAAGGAGATTTTAAAAACTGCAACCTTAATACACCTCTTTGGACCAGGTCCAAGCTTGGGACCTCCATGGGTACAGGCCTGAGATAACTACCTCTGCCAGAGCAGGCCCTTACAAAGGACTTCCACAGGAGCAGGTCTAAGTCAGAGACATTTGCAGGACCCTGTTCAAGCCAGGAAACTCTGTGGGAGCAGGGTCAAGCTAGGAATACCTGAGAGAAGAGGTGTGAGCCAGAGATCTCCACTGGAGCAGGCCCAACCTAGTGACTTCCACAGGAGCAGGTAAAAGGGAGCAACCACGATGGAGCAGGCACAAGTCAGAGACTTCTGTGGGACTGTGTCTCAGTCAGAGACCTCCAAGGGCACAGGCCAGAGGCAGCTACCTCTCCTGGAGCAGGTCCAAGAAAGTTTCCTCTGCCAGAGTTGGCCCTTGCAAGCAACCTTCATGGAGCAGGTATGTTCCCTCCCGCTCCTTCAGCCAATAGCCGCTGAGGTACCAGTTCACTGGGGCGTGGTCTCTCTCCCTTAAAAAAAAAAAAAAAACGGCCACTTCCCTCTCCTCTCTCTCTTACTTCCTGATCTGCTTCAGGCAATTAGACTCCCTTCCTGATTGTGCAGAGGGTTGTTATCTGGGACGGTGATCTGTGAGATTTTTCCCCTTTAAATAAATAATCATTCTATTAATCATAATTCCAAAACTGGTGTGGGATTGTTGTGACTTACACCTTCTCCTTCATAGGTATGAGGGAACAATTGCCAAGGGAGCATGCTTGAGTCAGAGACCTGTGCAGGACAAGGCACAAGCCACAGACCTCTGTAGGAGCACGGAAAAGGCAGGGACATCCACAGGAAAAGACCTAAGTCAGCGATCTCCCCTGGAGAAGGCCCAAGGCAGTGAACTCCACAGGAGCAGGTACAGGGGAGCAACCACTGAGGGAGCAGGCCCAAGTCAGACACATTTGCAGACTGGACCAAGCCATGAAACAGGTCCTAGCCAGTGACCTGTTTAGGAGAAGGCCTGAATGACCCATGTGATTGCAGACCCCGAAGTGACCTTAGGGAACACTAAGTGACCTCTGAGATGACTGAAAACATGGCCCTGCCTACACCATGAGGAGCAACCATTTGAGTTTTGGATCCACTGGCACCTGGAAGATTAGTCACCAGAGAAACAGTTCCAACTACACCAATTAGAGGAAAAGATGGGTAGACAAGATAAGAAGACACTGAACACCACAAAGGGCAACAAGACACTAGCAAAAACTAGTAGTTCTACAACAGCAAGACTAGAACACCCTACTATAGTTGAAGCTGAAGAAAATGACTAAAAGTAACTTTAGGACAATGTTTGAGGTCCTTAAAGAGGAAAAAAAAAATTCTTCAAAGAAATGGAGGAAAAGACAAACAGAAAATTGGAAGACATCAACAAATCCCTTAAAGAAAACCAAGAAAAAGTAATCAAACAAATGAGAGAAACAAGTCAAGGCTTGAAAACCAAAATAGAGGGGGCTGGAGAGATGGCTTAGTGGTTAAGAGCATTGCTTGCTTTTCCAAAGGTCCTGAGTTCAATTCCCAGCAACCACATGGTGGCTCACAACCATCTGGAATGAGGTCTGGTGCCCTCTTCTGACCTGCAGGCATACACACAGACAGAACGTTGTATACAAAATAAATAAATAAATATTAAAAAAAACAAAATAGAAACAATAAAGAATCACAAACCAAGGACATTATGATAAAATGATCAGTAACCACAAATGCAAGCATAAACATCAGTATACAAAAGGTAGTAGAGAGAATTTCACATGCTGAAGATACAATAGAAGAAATAGACTCATCAGTTAAAGAAAACATTAAATCTAACAAAAACTTTGTAACATGAGGGCCTGCTCATTGGGGTTTCTGTTATGCCCAGTTCCCCAGCCATTTAGTCCTAGTGAAAATCACACAGAGATCTCCAAAAGTTATAAGACTGATTGGCCCATTTGCTCAGGCTACTTATTAGCTCTTGTACCTTATATTATCCCATTATTCTGATCTATTTTAGCCATATCGCTCGGTACCTTTTTCAGCTGGCAGGTCACATTCTGCTTCCTAGGTAGTCTGTGCAGGACTGGAAGGAATCAACTTCCTCCTTCCCAGAATTCTCCTGTTCTCATTGCATCATTTTTTACCTCCTGTCTGGTTTTCCCGCCTATACTTCCTGCCTAGCCAATCAGCATTTATTTGAAACATCACTGACAAAATACAGATAATTCTCCCACACCACTTCCCCCTCTTTAAAAA
>NW_026067933.1:14299557-14307771 GCF_014885135.2 Alexandromys fortis
TTTTTTTTTTTTTTTTTTTTTTTTTTTTTTGTTAAGGCTAAAAACTGAAATGTTTTATTCTATTCTTTTTTAAGCTTTTTTAGGCTTTCTGTAGAAAGTAGTTATCCACGTGGGTGCCATTCTATAATATGAGGGCCTGCTCATTGGGGTTTCTGTCATGCCTGGTTCTCCAGCCATTTAATCCTAGAGAAAATCACACAGAGATCTCCAAAAGTCATAAAACTGATTGGCCCATTTGCTCAGGCTACTTATTAGCTCTCGTAGCTTATATTATCCTATTATTCTGATCTATTTTAGCCATATGACTCGGTACCTTTTTCAGCTGGCAGGTCTTATTCTGCTTCCTTGGTGGTTTGCGCTGGACTGGGAGGAATCAACTTTCTCCTTCCCAGAATTCTCCTGTTCTTATTGCATCATTTTTACTTCCTGTCTGGCTTTCCTGCCTATACTTCCTGCCTGGCCAATCAGCATTTATTTGAAACATGATTGACAAAATAGAGACAATTCTCCCACACCAAGCTTAACACAAAATATCCAGAAAATATGGGACACCATGAAAAGACTAAACCTAAGAATAATAGGGATAGAAGAAAATGAAGAAGTCCAGCTTAAAAGCATAGAAAATAACTTCAACCAAAATCATAGAAGAAAACTCTCCCAACCAAAATAAAGATATACAAATTAAGAATCAAGAAGCTTACAGAACAGCAAATAGACTGAATCAAAAGAGTCCATCACATTTTAATCAAAATACTGATCACACAGAATAAAGAAATTATGTGGGAAGGTCATTTGTCAATCTGTTGTTTCATTGGTTAAGCAATAAAGAAAACTGCTTGGTCTAATAGGTCAGAAAATTAGGTAGGTGGAGTAGACAGAAGAGAATGCTGGGAAGATGGGAAGTGAGCCAGACGCCATGCCGCTCCTCTCTGGTCAGATGCGATGAAGCAAGCCACCAAGTCAGACATGCTGAATCTTTCCCAGTAAGACACCACCTCGTCGTGCTACAAAGATTACTAAATATGGGTCAAGCAAGATATGAGAGTTAGCCAAGAAGAGGCTAGATAAAATGGGCCAGGCAGTGTTTAAATGAATACAGTTTGTGTGTTGTTATTTCAGTTGTAAAGCTACGTGCAGGAGCCAGGCGGGACAAAAGCAGGCCTGCCTGCAGCTCCTTCAACAAAGAAAGAATCTTAAAAGCTGCAAAGGAAAAGAGTTAATTATCATATAAAGGCAAACTTAACAAAATTACATCTAATTTCTCAATAGAACCAATGAAAGTCAGAAAGTCCTGGTCAATTGTTAAGCAAATATTAAGAGACCACAGATGTGACTTTATATCCAGCAAGATGTGGATCACATGTGATGATTTGTTCAATCACCATAGATAGACAAAACAAGATATTGCATGACAAAACCAGATTTAACCAATGCCTAGCTACAAACCCAGCCACATACAAAGTGCTAGAAGAAAAAAACTTCAACCCAAGGAAGTTGACTACAACTAGAAAAACACAAACAATATATGATCACACAGCAGCAAATCCCAAAGAAGAGAAAAACAATAACATCACCAACAATAAAACCCTAAAATAATAAGAACTAACATTTACTGGTCATTAATATCTCTTAATATAAATGGACTCAACTCACCTATAAACAACACAGGCTAACAGATTGGATAAGAAAATAGAATCCATCCTTATTCTGCATACAAGAAACACACCTCAAACTCAAAGACAGATATTACCTCAAAGTAAAGGGTTGGGATAAAATTTTTCAATCAAATGGAGCTAAGATGAAAGCTGGTGTAGCTGTTCTAATATCTAGCAAACTAGAACTCAAACTAAAATCAATCAAAAGAGACAAAGAGAGACATTTCATATTAGTCAAAGGAAAAAAGTCCATCAAGAGGAAATCTTAATCATGAGCATTTATGCCCAAAATACAAGGGCACCCTATGTGTTAAAGAAACAATACTAAAGATTAAATCACATATTAAACACCACACACTAATAGTGGAAAACTTTAACATCCTACTTTCATCACTGGACAGATCTGCCAGATAGAAAATTAACAGAGCAATAAGGGAACTAATGTGAACTTAACAATTAACAAATGAACTTAACAGACATTTATAGAACATTTCATCCAAACATAAAATATATACCTTTTTCTCAGTACCTCATTGAACCTTCTCAAAAATTAACCACATACTAGATAACAAAGCAAACCTCAACAGATAAAAAATCTGGAATAACCCCATGTATTTTATTGGATCACTATGGTTTAAAATCAGAATTCAACAGCAACAGTAATTTTAGAAAGCCCACAATACCATGGAAATTAAAGAAGGTTTATCTAAATCATCAATGAGTCAATGAAGAAATAAAGGAAAAAATTAAAGACTTCCTAAAATTCAATGAAAATTATCATTCAACATACCCAAATTTATAGGAAACAATGAAAGCAGTGTTAAGAGGAAAGCTCACTAAAAGACTACACAAAGAAGCTGGAAAAATTCCACACTGGTGAATTAACAGCACACTTGAAAACTCTAGAACAAAAAGAAACAAACTTACCCAGGATGATTAGATGGCAGAAAATAAACAAATTGAAAGCTGAAATCAGCATAATAGAAACAAAGAAAACAATACAAAAAAATCAATGAGGTAAAGACTTGGTTCTTTGAGAAAATCAACAAAATAGACAAACCTGTATCCTAACTAAATAAAAGGCGGAGAGAGACTATTCAAATTAACAAAATCAGAAACGAAAAGGGAGACATAACAATCGGCAGAGAAAAAATACAGAGACTAATCAGGTCATATTTCAAAAACCTGTGCTCCACAAAATTGAAAAATTTAAAGGAAACAGACAATTTTCTGGTAAATATCACTGCTGTAGGAAGGTTTGTAGCTTGTGGTTACCCGCCTACTGGGGCGTGGCATCTTATGCTATATGTGCAGAAGAAAAACCTGTGTCCTCCCCTTTTCTTTCTTCCTCCTTTTTGCCAGCTGCTTGTCACATGGGGTTAAACTCCATGTCCACCAGGTGGGCAGCCTGGTCCTTCCATAGCCCAGAGGGGCTTGCTTTTGCCAAAGCAGTTTTTTTTTTTTGAATCTCCATCACAGTGGAGTTTGCTGCGTGTGGTGACTTAGAAATTTCCCAAGCACATATATGCACAACCTCTGAATTCCCCAAAGCAGGGTGACTTCTTGCTGCATGCCAACTAGTACAGCTCCCGGTTTCTGCTTTTCACCCCTAGATTCTGGGTTGCTTGCTCTGTGTATGGAATTGAATTAATGGTTTTTTAATTTGTCAAGCAACACATATTTCTCAGTATTTAACCAGTACCAAGGCAAAAACTAAAGCAGTCTAGAACCGATCCCTGTCACTGGTTGCATTGTTTCCAGCCATGACTCTTCAACCACCCTATTTGCTGGACAATAAAGGCTGCTGTTTATCGGATCCCATGTAATATGGCAGATTTCGTTACCAATGCAACCTTTAGTACCTTTTTGCTAATACTATGGATTGTATTATATGAGGCTTATATGACTGTGGGGATACCTCAATTTATTGGTTACTAAGTTTCAGTTTCCTTCTTTATATTCTATCATTAAGGAAGAATATGGCACTCTTATGAATGATCCAATCTTTACAGACTAATAATGAACAGCTGGTTAACAGGATTAATAATCATCGAAAATCAAAGGTTATCTGAGAAAGTTAATACTATGACAGACAAAACTAAATTCATATCTAAGGGTACTAGGAAGTTATCTGAAAGGATTCATACTATTGAATTTGATAATCAAAAATTGTGAAAAAGTTATGATAAATTAACAGAAAAATGTTATTGAATTTGACAATCAAAAATTGTCAAAAGTTATGATAAATTAACAAAAAAAGTATCTCCAAGATGGCAATTTACATGATATTCATATAAAGTCCAAGGGTGAGATGTTATCCTTAAAGGAGAAAATTCAAACCTTGGAATCACAGGTGCAGTCTGAGGACCAGAGACTAAGTGCCTTGATGAAATCACTAGAAATAAATACAGGCCACGAGAGTTGGCTTTACAAAAGACAATGATAAAAAGATTTGAAATGATTGAGGAAGTTATTGCAGCTGATGAACAGGGAAAGAAGTCACAAGAACAGGATGCAACATCACCAGTGGCTGTCAGAAATGGTTTACCCAGGGTTTTAGCTTCCTACCCTGTAATTTACTCTGACAAAGCATCAGTTTCTAAAGGCTCAAAAGGAGCCAAAAAGGTAGATGGACACCTATAGGAATGAATGATCTAAAAGAAGTTAAGCAAGCTGTTGTAACTAATGCCTTGCATTCTGCATTTGTTAGGGAGATGATAAAGACTCGGGCTTCTAAAGTCAAGGCAACGCACATGATTTTTTTTTTTCAGTTAGTTTCAGCAGGCCTGAATGATGGACCTCTCTTGATGGTTAGAATTTATTTCAGAGAGGAAGCCAAAATTTTGGAACAACAGGGAAAAGCAAAAGGCCTTGAGATTTCCCAAGATCAAATTCTTGTTGAATGCCCTTATGCTGACCCACAGGTACAAGGTCTTTATGATGATGAAATCTTGTCCCTATGCCACAAAACAGCCTTAAATGCTTGGTACAGGATTCAAGAACTAGGAAAATATTTTAATCATATACCAGGGTTTGACAAGGACAGAGAGAACCATTTACTGACTTTTTACAAAAATTAAGTAAGGGTGTACAAATAGGAATAACAGACCCAGATGTTAGACATGTAAATTTTGAATCTCTAGCTTTTGAAAATGCAAACTTAAAAGGCAAAAAGATAATTGGGCCTTTAAAGGTTAGATCAGCACCTATCGAGGAATGGATTCTGCATACAATGAATGTTCAGACATTTGGCTATAATGTTGAATTTTGGGTAGGAGAAGAAATTTCCAAAGATATGAGGAGACATCAAACTGCCAAATGTTTTAATTATGGTAGGATAGGACACCTGAAAAGGGATTGTAGACAAAGAATTTCTAGGAATAATATCTCCTCTGGAAATGGTAAAAATAGGAGACTCGGTCTTCAGGTAAGTGTGGCAGAGTCTGACATTGGACCAATGAATGTAGATCAATAACAGACAGACAAGGCAACCTGATACAATCAGGAAACTCCTTGAGGGGCCTTTCACAGACCCCCAAGCAAAAAGTGGCCTAGTCATTCCCAGTAACTGTGGAGGACATGTCACAGCAGGAAAATTAAAAAAAAAAAATCCAGAGCCTTCTGTAAAAGACCATACTGTTCTAAATGACGGCATAAATTTGGAGGATACGTCAAAAATTCAAATAGGAAATAAGAAATGTATATTCTGGCAAACTTATATAAATGATCAAAGAACAAAGCTAAAAGTACATATACATGGCATTGCGATTGTTGGATTGATAAACACAGGTGCTTATGTGAGTATCATTACTCCAGAATCTTGATATCCAAATTGGCCTCTTTAAGAGGCAGATGTTCAATTACTAGGAATTGGAACCATATCTTAAGGTAAACAAAGCATGAGAAAGAAGCTGAGGCCATATGTAGCTGACATTGTGATAAAATTATGGGGTTGTGACCTGATACAGCAATGGAATACACAGATTAACATTCCTGCAGTCCCCAAAACTCATAATTCTGGGAAGAATATAATAAGGCACTATAAACAATGGTCACCAGGCATTTAGACTGTACAAGAACATAAAGCAACTAGCAAACCTTTAGAGGTACCAATAGCCCTACTTTTAAAGTGGTTAACTGAGAAGCCAATATGGGTTAAGCAATGGCCTCTAGCTGAAGATAAATGGGACCTCCTAAAACTGAGACACTTCTGTAAAGCGAAGGACATGGTCAAACACACAAAATGTCAATCTACAAAATGAGAAAATATATTTACCAACCCCATATCAGATAGAGGGATGATCTACAAATATTCAAAGAACTGAAACACTGTCATCAAAAGAATATTTTATTCAGTAAAAAAAAATAGAGTACATACCTAAACAGAAAACTCTCAGCAAAGGAATATAAAATGGCTGAAAAACACTTAAGAAAATGTCCAACATCATTAGATATCAGAGAAACACAAATCAAAACAACTCTGAGATTCCATCTTACACCTGTAAGAATGGATCAAAAACAAGATCAAAACCACTGATGACAACTTATGCTGGAGAGGATGTGAGGTAGAGGGAACACTCCTCCATTGCTGGTGGGAGTGCAAACTGGTACAGTCACTTTGAATATCAGTATGGCAGTTCCTCAGAAAACTAGGAAATAACATACCTCAAGACCCAGCAGTGTGACTTTTGGTTTTATACTCAAAGGATGCTCAATCATCCTAAAAGATATATGTAGTCAGAGGCTGTTCATTTGTTCCTAGCTGTTCAGACCTGATATAATCACACAGAAACTATAGTAAGTGCAATACTGTTTGGCTAATAACTTACTCGTCTTTCTAGCTAGCTCTTAGTGTGGAACAATGTTCTGTATTCTGTCAATTACATTTTGAATAAATGCTGATTGGCCAGTAGCCAGGCAGGAAGTATAGACAAACAGACAGGAAGTAGAGGCCGGTAAATAAGAACAGGAAAATTCTGGGAAGAAGGAAGACTAGTTGGCAGTCCTATTCCAGCCAAAGAAGAAGTAAGATGTGACTGCCTTGCTGAATAAGGTACCGAGCCACATGGCTGGCATAGATAAGAATAATGGGCTAACAAAAGTTATGAGTTAATAAGCCTAAACTAATGGGCCAAACAGTTTAGAGTTAGTCTTAACACACCACTTCCCTTTTTCTGTCCAAATAAAAACGAAGGTTTTGTAGATATAAAGCATTGGACTGACAAAGTTAAAATAGATATTATATATATATTTTTTATTTTTCCAGATACAAATAGACTAAATATTGTAACTGTAATTCTTGCTTGAGCTTGTTTTCTTATATGTAATTTTACTATGTTAAAGTTAAAAACATTCTTTTTATTCAGATAGAAAAGAGGAGATAATGTGGGATTCCCCTCTTTATGCTAGAAGCTGCTTTTCCCTGTAGCAGGACAGAATATAGCCATGCCGAGAGAGAGAGAGAGAGAGAGAGAGAGAGAGAGAGAGAGAGAGAGAGAGAAGGCAGAGCCAGAAAGATGTCATGTAGCTGCTAGAGAGAGACACCAGATCCTTACCAGCAAGCCACAGCCTCATGTTGATACACCAATGAATAGAAATAGGTTAATTTAATATGTAAGAGCTAGGTATAAATATGCCTTAGTCAGTGTCTAAGCAGCATTATAATTAATATAGCTTTTGTTTGATTATTCAGGTCTGGGAAGTCAGGAATAAATGAGTAATCGCTGATTATAGACATGTGCTCAATTATTTTCATATCAGCATTATTTTTCATAACCAGAACCTGGAAACAACTTAAATGACCCTTGACCAAAGAATGGATAAGGGAAATGTGATACATTTATATAATGGAGTACTACACTGTGGGGAAAAATGACAGCTTAAAATTTGTAGGCAAATAAATGAATCTAGAAAATATCATATTGTGTGAGGTAACCCATATCCAGAAAGACAATTTATAATATGTACTCCCTTGTAAGTGGCTTTTAGACATAAAGCAAAGAAAAACTAGCCTATAATTTACAATCCCAGAGAATCTAGACAAGAAAGAGACATACCTGGATCTAATCTACATGGGATGTAGAAAACGAAAAGCTCTCCACAGTAATTTGTGAGCAGGGAATCATGGGAGAGGGTAGAAGGGGAGGGAATAGGAATGGAAGGGAGAAAGAAAAAATACAGTTCAATAAAAACAATCTTAAAAAATGCAATCATTGGACTCCCTTCCCTCTTTGACCACATAACATCTCCCAGCCCAGCCTGTTCGGGCTCTAGGACCGAATCCGAATCGGCAGGGCAAAAGGGAGGGTGGTAGCTCCTTTGTTCCCACTAGCCTGCCAGCACCGAGCTAGGTAGGTCCTTTGTTTACGAACCACCCAAGCAGCAAAGAGACCTGAACCCGGCACCAGGAGGGACATCACTGGGGTGAGTGAGTTTCTGACCGCGGCAGCAGCCCGGGACAGGGAACTCAGACACCCCTCCTACACTTCCTGGTCATCCTCAGGGGCTACTCTGCCCAATACCTCCTCTCTCTTCCTATCCCACCCAGCTTGCATCCACA